>NW_021628316.1:1017947-1025830 GCF_900005855.1 Plasmodium gallinaceum | reverse complement strand
ATTTTCAACCATTATATTGTTCATATAAAATTTTATTAATATAGAAGAATAAATTCATATATATTTTGTTGTTTAAAAAAAAAAAAAAAAAAATGTAAAATACATAAATATATATACATTGTATATAAAATATATATATATATATCAAGAATAGGTTCATATAAATAAAAGTTAAACATATAAAATTAATAACATTTTTGTTGCTTCTTTAAGATTATTTATATCTCTTTTTTTTTTTTTTATATTTTTTTACAAGATAAATTAATTTTAAAAAAAACTATCCTTAGAAGAAGAAAAAAAAAAAAAAAAAAAAAATGGTTATTTTTTAAAAAATTGCAAATTAAGTAGAAAAATTAAGGTAATTAAATGAAAAAAAATCGAATGAATCAAATATACGATATTGGTCATATAAATATATATATGATAATTTTAAATAAGCTCAATTTTTAACTTTATACAAATACATGGATACATAAAAGAAAAATTAAGATAAAAATAATAATATTTTGCACAAAAGAACTTATATCTATTTTCTTTTTTTAAGATTTATAATAATTTTTTAATTTCTTTCATTACATGAAGAAAAAACAAAATAGAAAAATGTTTGTTCATGCTTTACGAGTAAAAGATGTGTTTATTATTATACTCGTAATTAAAAAATTTTTAAAAACACTTCTGTGCAAAATAAAAAAAAAAAAATGAATGTAAATTAATAAATATATTCTTATAAAAATTTTTTATTAATCTAATTTAATACGTATATGAAAATAAATAAAAAAAATTAAATTTTTTTTTTTTCATTTTGAAACATATTTTTTTTTAATATATTTTCTTTATTCCTGAAAGAAAACATGACAATTTTTACAATTTTAAAATATGAATTTAGCTTTTTTTTAAATATAAAAAAATAGATATTATGCTACCTTTTTTTAATATTTTATATAAAAGTTCATGCATTTAAATATATTAAAAATATTTATTAAATATTTTTATTTTTTGTTTGATTTTTCACAAAGTAAAAAAAAATAAAATAAAATAGAATAAAGTATGCCTTTATTTTTTCATTCTTTTTAAATATATATATATAAATATTTTTTATTTTATAAATTACAAATATTAATAATTGTTTTTTATTTGTTATATAAACATATAAGCTTATATCTATGAATGCATTTTTCTTGTGATTTTAATCCCTAAGTTTTTATTAAAAAATTTAATTATTTAATTAATTTTAATTTTATAGGTTATTATGTATAATAAAAGAATAAAATATCACAAAACTAGATAATATTTTAAATGAAGATTGGCTTTTTTAAATGTATAAAAAAAAAAAAAAAAAAAAAAAAAAAAATATTAATTTTTACAATATTAATATATATGATAATTTTTTTGCATTTTAAATATAATTAAAAGTATATTTTTTAATTATTTTAGAATTTTTTTTTTTTTATTCTTAATTATTATTTATGAAAATGTTTTATTTTTATGTATTCATATTTAATAATATTCTATTTAAAAAAATTAATAAAAAAAATAAAAAAAATAAAAAAAATTAACGTGTGCGTGATTGTGTAATATATATATATTTATATATATAAATTTACAAATTATGTACAAATAAAAAATATTTTTTATTTTTTTTAGTAAATATAAAGAGTTATAACTGGTATTTTTAAAGCAATAATTTTTAATGATTTTAAGTATTAAATATAATAGGAAAAAAAAAAAAAAAAAAAAAAAAAAAAAATTAAATAAAAAATTAATAAATATCTATGTGCTTCTATTTCTTTCAAAAAAAAGAAAAAAAAAAAATATATTTTTACTGTTGAAAAAGAAAAAATATATATATATATATATATATATATATATATATATATATATATATATATATGTATATGTATATCTTAAATTTAAGAGCCTAAAATAAAAAAAACCAAAGAAATAAAATATTTGAAGTGACTAAAATAAATAAAATATATTATGCGAAAAATTTTGGAGTTATTTAAATGTATAAGAAAGAATTTTTATTTAATACATGGATGAGAGAACGAAAATAGTAGATGTATGGGCAAACAATTTAGAGGAGGAATTTGAAAGAATAAGAGATGTAGTTGAAAATCATCCTTATGTTGCTATTGATACTGAATTCCCAGGAATTGTTGCTAGACCAACTGGAAATGTATTAGATTATAATTATCAAACGATAAAATGTAATGTGGATTTATTAAAAGTTATACAATTAGGTGTTACTTTTTCAAATGGTAAGGGAGAATTACCAAAAGTGTCAACATGGCAGTTTAATTTTAAATTTGATCTTGATAGTGATATGTATGCTCAGAATTCTATTGATTTTTTAAAACTAAGTGGTATAAATTTTGAAAAGCATCAATCATTAGGGATAGAATTATTACATTTTGGGGAAGTTATTATGTCATCAGGTTTGGTTATGAATGAAGATGTAAAATGGATATCATTTCATGGATGTTATGATTTTGCATATTTATTAAAAATATTAACATGTTCTGCTTTGCCGCAAAATGAAATTGCTTTTTTTGAATTACTAAATGATTTTTTCCCATCACTATATGATATAAAATATTTATTACTAAATTTGAATATTAAGCAATTAAGTAGAACTTACTCCTTACAAAAAATTAGTGAAATTTTAAGTGTAAAAAGAATAGGAAGACAACATCAAGCGGGATCAGATTCATTAGTTACATGTAAAACATTTTTTAAATTAATGGAATTATATTTTGATAATAAAATTGATGACAAAAAATATTCAGGTATTATATATGGGTTAGGATCAACTATTAAGAATTATATACCTAAATCAGAAGATAATACAAATAAATTTAATAACAATCATAATAATAATTATTTAAAAAATAACAATAATATATATATAGGTGGGAAGAATAATTTATTGAATTCTCATAATAATAATAATAATAATAATAATAATAATAATAATGCATTAACTAATCTTGTAGAAAATAAGGAATATTCATCAAACTTTAATAAAGATACATCGAAGGTACATATTAAAAATGGTATGATGCATAATATATATGGAGATATGAATCAAAATAATTACAATATTATTACAAATGTAAATAATATATCTACACATAGTTATATTACTAATGATTTATATAACAATAATGGCATCAATAATTTCAGCATAAATAAGTATTCACCACAGTTAATTAATTCTGTTAATAAAAACATAAGAATTTCTATGAATAATTCCTTTTTAAGTAATAAGAACAGTGATAATAATAACAATATGAATTATTCTACTAATATCAATAAAAACAATTTAGATAACTCTAAGTTAATGAATAATATTTTTAATGATATTCCAAGAAGCATAAGTAATAATTTAAATAATGATATAAATAATTTATCAAATGATAATATAACAAACATAAACAATATGAGTAATTCCAATATAACAAATATAAATAACGGAATTATCAACACTAATATAACAAATAGCAATAACAGTATAACCAACTTAAATAATACAAGTATGAATAATTTAAATAACACTTACCTTTTAAATAACATTAATAATATAAGCAATTTGAATAATATAAATACTAGCATGAATATAAATAATTTAAATAATAATATAAGTTTAAATAATGGTATAAATATAAATAACCTTAGTAACAATGTAAATTTAAACAACATGAATATTAATAATTTAAATAATAATATGAACATTAATGGATTAAATAATAATATGAATGTAAATACTTTAAATGGTGATGCAAACAATTTAAATAATATACCAAATAACAATATGAATAATTTAAATTCTTTGCAGAATAATAATATAAATGAATTAAATCATTTACAAAATAACAATATGAATAACATAAATAATTCTGATGATATAGCTAATTTAAATAAAAGTTCATATCAATCTAATAGTAATTCTATAGGGGGAAATGCAATTGGAAATAATTTATACTCATCAAACATGAATTTTGGTAATTACAACAATACTCCTCATTCATTTTTAAATAACATGAATTTCAATTCATATAATTTATCAAATAATTCTAATAATCAAATAAATAATAATCTAAGCAATTTTAATTATTATTCTTATTCTGGTAAATATAATTCATATAACTATTCCAATAATTTAAATTATGTAAATGCATTAACAAATATAAATAGTAAAAATAACTTGGATGAAAATGAAATTGATAAAAAATGTATAGATAACCTGAATAATAAAAGTATTGTGAATAAAAATATAATGAATAAGATGAATACTGTACATATGGGTTATAAAAATATTACTTCAAATAATTTAAATACCAATTTTAGAAGTAGTTTTAAAACTACATCAATTAATGATATACCAAACAGTGGAATACAGAATAACAGCTTATTAAATAAAAATGACATCATAAATAATAATAATTTTGATAATGCAAACATAATATCGCAAAATAATAATGGGAGAAATAACTTCAAAGATGATAAAAATAATAATTTAAATAATAATCCTCCCTGTAATTTAATTAATATGAGTAATAATAATAATAAAAATGATAATGATAATAATAATGATAATGATAACAAAAATAATAATAATAACGAAAATAATAATAAGAAGAAGAATAATGATAATAACAAAAATAATAATAATAACGAAAATAATAATGATAACAAAAATAATGATAATAATAATGATGATAATAATAATAATAATAACAATAATAATAACAAAAACAATGATAATAATAATAATAATGATAACAAAAATAATGATAATAACAAAAAAAATAATAATAATAATAATGATAATAAGAATAATGATAATAACAAAAATAATAATAATAATAATAATAATGATAATAAGAATAATAAAAATAATAATAATAATAACAATAATAATAATGAAGTAATGAAAAATAACTCCTTTGCTAAAAATATTAATTATTCTGTAAGTAATATCATTACTAATGTTAGTCAATCAAACATGATAAATAGTAGCGAAATAAAAGTATCGAATATGAATAATAATCATAGTAATTATTCTAATAACAATATTATAAAAAATAATTATAATACAAATAGTAGTAACAATAATAATATAAACACAAACAATAAAATGAGTTATATAAATATGGATAATATAACATATATTAATACAAGTAATAAAAAAAATACAAATAATTTAAATACTAGTAATAACTCACCAAATAAAAATTCAACAAATAGTAACAATATTAAAAAGGATACTAATTCAAATAAAAACAATAAAAATTTGAATATAATGAATAATTGTAATATGAATGAAAAAAATAATAATAAAGATAATAGTAGTAATAAAAATAGAAGTTGTAACGTTAATAATAACAATTATGATAATATTAATAATGCTTCTAATAATACAATTAATAATAATAATGATACTATTACCAACAATGATAACATTAATAAAGGTGATAATAAAAATAATAATAGTATCATTAATAAAAATAGTAATAATATTAACAGTAATAACATGAAAGATAAAAATATCTGTAGCAACAAAAATAACAATAATAATGATAATAATAATGACGACGATAATAATAATAATAAGGACGATAATAATAAGAATGATAATAATAAGAATGATAATCATAAGGATGATAATCATAATTATATTAAAAATAACATTAATGATAAATGTAACATAGTTAACACAGATAATAAAAATTTGAAAAGTAACAATAATTATAATTTAGTTAATGAAAATAAAAACTTTTCTAATTTTGCAGATGATACAGAAAAAAATACAGAGATGGTAAATATTAATGAGCAATTAAATAGTGAAATAAAAAATGATAAAATTTTTCATATTAATAATTCAACTGATATTGCAAATGCACACACATACAATAATTTTTTAGATCATATGGTTTATTTTAAATCAGATAATGTGAAGATATTTAAAAATTATGATAGAAATAATACACAACAATTATTAATAAAAGGTAATTTTTCTAATAATGATGAATATAATAATGAAAATATTATTCATAGTATAAATAATAAAAATATTAATGTTTTGCATAATGGTAATCTGATAAATAAAAATATAAATAATAATGTAAGTAATGAAAATAATTATATAAAAAATAATAACTCATCTATTAACATTTGTAGCAGTACGAATAATAAAAATTTAAATAATTACAATGATGTTATACATAAGAAATTAAATAATTTGAATATAGTTAATAATTTAAATACAATAAGCAAATTATCCAATACTTTTAAGAATAAGGATAATTATGATGATTTAAATGAAAAGATCAATATAAATATAGCAAATAATTTTGTGAGGAAAAAGTTAGACAATGAAAATTTAAATTATATAAATAATGGTATGACAGATAACCAAAATATAAATGATTTTTATATTAATAATGACAATTCATTGGATAACATAAATTTTAATAGTAACAATATAAATGATTCAAATTTTCATTTTAATAATAATGAGAGTACTATATCTAATGAACATTATCATAATTCTTACTTAGAATTATTTCCTGATAAAATGAAAAATAAATTATTTAATGATAATAATAAAAATAAATCTGTGTGTAATGAAAAAAAAGATGATTTAAATTTAAATTACAATGAAAATAATTTTTCTGATAAGATAGCCATTACCAACAATTATGGAATTTTTGAAACAGAGAAAAATAATTTTAATCAATTAAATTGTGATTTTAAAAATAAAGAGCAAAATTTTTTTTATAAAACTTAATTTCATATATAGAATAGAAAAGTGCATAAAAAATAGAAAAAAAAAAAGAAATAACGAAAAAATATAAAATAATATATAATAAAATATACCTTAGTAATTTCCTCAATTGGATTAGTGAAAAAAAAGGAAGATAAGCCTTTTTTTAATATTTAATATGGAATTTCTTGAAAAGAATAATACATATTTTTTTAAAGGAATATATATATTTATATATATATTTTTTTTTTTTTTTTTTTTTTTTTTTTTTTTTTTTTTATGTATAACACATATATATATATTTATATATATATAGTTGTATTTGAAATTGTGTATTATATATATATGAATAATAATTTATCATTTATTCTATAAATATGTATGTGTTTAAAATAATATATATAATATTTATTCTTTTTTTCTTATAATCCGCCCACAATATAAATTAAAATTTTAATATAAGAATAAATGCATGTGTTGTTCAAATAATTTATATTTGTACATAAACGTACATATGCATATGTATGTATTTAATAAGAGAAAAAAAAAAAAAAAAATATATGCATTCAATTATTGGTAATATAAAAAAAAAAAAAAAAAAAAAAAAATGTATTCTTTATATGTTCAATAATATGATAATATATGAATCTATTAATTTTTTTTAAGTATCAATGAAAATTTTAATCTAAATATTGTGCTGTGTCTTTTATTAATTTGTATTCCATTCATATGAAAATTTAAAATAATTTTTATTTTAAAAAGAAGTATGCATTTTTATAAAGAAATAAATGAGAAAGTTTTATATATATATATATATACTTCACAAAATTTATTGTAACTTTTTAAATTTTTTTTTTTTTTTTTTTTTTTATTATTTAAATTCTGTCATTTGTGGAAAGAAATAAGTGTACTAATTTCTATATGTAACTTTATTTTTTATACATTTTTTTTATATATTTATGAAATAAAATTTACAAAACTCATGACATATATATTCAAAATTTTTATTATCTTATATATCATTTAAATTTTTTTTTTTTTTTTTTTTTTTTTTATGGTTTAATTTTTATATTTGTTTCGATTTTTATGATTTTTTTTTTTTTTTTTTTTTTTT
>NW_021628316.1:1011803-1016947 GCF_900005855.1 Plasmodium gallinaceum | reverse complement strand
TTTTTTATGGTTTAATTTTTATATTTGTTTCGATTTTTATGATTTTTTTTTTTTTTTTTTTTTTATTAAATAGATAATTAAAAAATACTTTTTTATATTATTAAACTTGAAAAAAATACATATAAATATTAAACAGTGAAATATTAAATATAAAATAAAAATATTAAGTAAAATGTGTATATAAATAAAATTTATTATTTAAACATATATACACACATACAGAGGTGAAACATTTTAAATATTACAGTTTGTAAATAAAAATTGAAAAATAAAAAATTGATAAGAAACAAATGAGTCCATGTATAAAATATGATTTTTGCAAAAGTAGTAAAAATAAGAAATGAAAAGTGTTTATAAAATATTTTTTTTATATTTTTTTTTTTCTGTTGTTCTATTATAATATTTTCTTAGTGTTTATCTAATTTCCTTTTGTCATTATTACGTCTTTTAGTGTTTTTAAAGGTAATATATAATGATTATACTAGATTAAAATAAAAGATTTAATAAAATACTAAGCAAAAACACATATATTGTAAATTTACTTTTTTTAAAATAATATATTACACATATACAAGGTACAATCTTCCTTCTTTAGAATAACTCTTTTTCTTTCATATACATAGCAAAGATAATATTATAAAAATTTTCTTTTAAGATTAAAATAAGTAAATAGTAATAGTTTCATTAAATAAAAATCTTATTTTTGGTACTGTTAATAATAAAAAAAAAAAAAAAAAAAAGGATACCCTTTTAATAATAAAAAATTAAATTTTATTTTCTAATACTTTTGATAAACCATATATACAATATAATTTTATTTCTCAAAAAAAATATAGAAAACGAAAAATGAAAAAAAAAAAAGTAATTTATTAATTATAATTTAAACTATATATAAAATAATAACAAATATTTAAAATATAATAAGTTATTAAATAAAATATATAGATAGTTAACTACTATAAAACATTACTATATATATTAAGACATTTTTTAAGATATATATTTTTGAACGTTTTAATTTAGGAAGTTAAAGTGTATCTTTTCATATATTAAAAAAAAAAAAAAAAAGAAGAAATTAATATATTTGTATGAAATTTATTGAAAGATAAAATTCTCATAAATGTTTGAATTATAACATTTTTATCAATTTATTTATCTAAAGACTTATTCCCTTTTAAACGAATAACCTTTATGTAAAAATTAAAAAAAAAATACACAATTAGAGAAAATAATAATAGATTGAAAGAAATGTTTTACACACATATTTTTCATAAAATAATTATAATATTCTCTCATAAATTTTTAAGAAATTGAATATTTTTATTATAAAGGATCTAATTATTTCGAGTTAGCTTTTCTTTCTTTTTTACAAATATGTTAGTTTTTATTTTATTTTTATAATTCATACTATACTATTTATAAGAAAATTAGTTTTTTTTTTTTTTTTTTGTATTTCACATTTTTCTTTATTACTATTTTTATAGATAAAAATTCAATAATATAATAAACAGATAAAATAAAAAAAAATTTTTTAATTAATAATTTAAAAAAAAAAAAAAAAATGAAAAAAAAAAACTATGTTTAATATAACAGCAACATTGTGTAGTAAAAAAAAATTTTTTTTTTTAAATTTTAATACACAAAGATAAATTACAATTTTTTAAAAATAGAATGAAAAAAATTATCTTTATTTTATTTTTAATTAGTGAGTTTTTTTTTTTTAGAATAAAAATAATACAAAAAATAAAAATAGAAAAAAATAAAATATTTTAGAAATAAAGTTTTAGAAAATTAAAATATCAAAAAGAAAAAAAAAAAAAAAATTCTTTTTTTCTTCAGTTGCTTCATAAAATAAATGAATGATGAGCTTATCTATTAAATATATAATAAAATATCGAAATATTTATTGTATATAATTGGTTGATGTATATCTATAAACAAAATATATAAATGTATTATACAATTTAACTTCAAATACAAAAATTTTACAGTTTTTGTATACCTTTGTTTTTTCTTTATTTTAAATATTAATAATTTATAATAGATGAACTAATCTTTTTAGTTAAAAATATTTCTATTATGCAAGTAACTATGAGATAAAGATTATTAAAATTATTGTATTTTTAATTTTTTATGTATATTTATATATATGTTTTTATATTTTTACTTATACAGTATGAATGAAAATGATAAATTAAAAAAAATTTTAGATGATAAAGAAGTGAATGATATTAAAGAGGAAGATACATATTTCGAAAAAAACATAAAAGAATACAAAAACATATCTAAAAAAAATTTTGAAATACTGAAATTTTTAAATAAACAAGAGTTGATATTATTAATTGATAAATTGAATAATGAAGACAAATTAAGCAAAATAATAGATGAAGAAATAAAAGATGATACTCTTGACATTCTTAAAAATGTTAATATTATTATTTATATTAGTTTATATAAATATATATATTTTCTTTATTTTATATTTATATATGTTATGTATTTAATATATTAAGACATTTATTACAATATAATGAGTTTTTTTGATTAAAATATGTATATATAATATTTTTATAGTTAATTAAATATACTTTTAATTTACTTATTTATGTAAATCAATTTTGAATTATGGTAATATTTTGATATCCATAATTTTAATTTTGTTTTATATATATATATATATATATATATTATTTAATTTTTTTTTTTATATAATAATTTTTTTTTTTTTTCTTTATGTATGTATATAGTATGAAAATGAACAATATGATACATTAAAATTAGATGAAAAAGATAAACCTGAAGAAGATGATAATGAAAATAATTATATAAAATTATGTAAGTTTATTCCATTAAGATTAACATATGAAGAACGACTTTATTTACGATTATTAGAAAGTGCATTAGAAGTAAGTGAGTACACAGACAAAATAGATGTAATACATAGTGGAAATAAAAGTAAGAAAATTATAAAAGAAATAAAAACGTTATGTTCTATATTATCTGGTTTAGTTATAGCGAATAATTATGAAAATGGACAAAAATTAATTCGTGATAGAGATTTTTTAAGCAATAGTAGCTTTTTTAGTTTTGTTTTTGAAATAGGAAGAAGATATAAAATTCTAAATCCAGACAGGATGAGAAGTAGTTATGGAAAATTAATGTACTTTTTAATGGATACAAGAAGAGAAGAAATATATGATTTATTATCATTTAATTGTGTATCACCTATAAAAACAATTTATGATTTACTAAAAGATAAAAAAAATGGATTTGATATTTTTCATGATAATTTAATTAAAACTGCTACTATGGAAATAAACGCAAAAGGAAGTAGAAGTGAAATACAAAAACAAATCAAACAAAAAGAAGAAGCAATAAAATATTTATCTAAGAAATATTCATGTAATAAAAATAATAAAAAAAGTATATTTAGAATAAACATACCAATTTTTAACATGCAAAATGCGGAAGGAGAAGATTCGAATAATTCAGAGTGTTTACAGTATTTAACCTCAGAAGAAATAGAAAGATGCTTATACAGTTTGTGTGATTATAATACACACATAAAGATGTTTTGTGAACCATGTGAAATAATGATAGATTATTTAAAAAATTATTATGATCCATATGAAAAAGATTCTGTATATTCCTTATCTATAGAAACAGGAAAACATGGAAGTAGGTTAACACATTCTCATAATAGACAATATATGTATGTATTACAAACCCTTCATCTGTGGAAAGAAATAGGAGAGCATATGTTTTTCTTATGGAGTTGTGCTGAGAGTGATATGCTTGATTTTAAAAATCCATACAGATTAATAGATACTGGTCAAGGATTAAATAGATTACAAAGTGGTCATAAAGTATTAAGTGTTATGAAGAAAATTTTGCATAACGTTCAGAAAAAACTAGGGGGATGGATTGGGTCAAGCATGATTCATATGGGAGATTCTAATATTCCTAACACTTTCATGTTTATTGATAAATACACACAAGTAAATTAAAAAAATATATTATAAAAAAATTAAGTATTTATATATACACGAAAAAAAAAAAAAAAAAAAAAAAAAAAATATTATTGACACAATATGTTTTTGTGTATATGAAAAATTTATAAATAATTTTGTATGATAAAGTTTTATATTTTTATATAAATTTTTGCATATATAAAATGGATAAAAAATTTACATAAATTTTTCATTTTACATGATTCATTTTTAAGGTCCCTAGAATATTAACACCAATAGTTTTATGTCTACAAAAAATAGATGAGTTATATAATTCTACTCCTGCAATGAAAAATTATATTAAAAGTGAATTTAATGGAGCTCATAATTTAAAGTAAAAAAAAGACAATAATAAAAGAAAAAGAAGAAAAAAAAAAAAAAAAAAAAAAAATTAAAAATATATGTACAAGGTTGTTGATAGTTAAAATATCTTTAATGTAACTTGTAATTGAATTAATATTATATAATTAATCTGTGCTTGTTAATTTCAAATATTTTTTATAAATATTTTTTTTCATTTATATTTTTCATATATTTTTACTTTTAATTTTTTTTTTTATACTTTTGAAGAATGATGATAACTTGTGATTTTTTTCGTCATGGTTTTGATGGTAGTGGTGGTGATAATTTCAATGAAGCTGGAAGTTGTATCGATGGACGATTAACATCAGCTTGGAATTGGTGTTCAAAAATTGAAAAGAAGAAATTTTTTCCTATATTTTTATTAACTGGTTTTGTTGGATTTGATGGATCTTTTTAAAATAATATTTATAAAAAAAAATTTTTTTTTCAACATTTTAACTTTTATCTCATTGTATCTTTTTAATATTTTCATATATTTTAAATATTATACCTTTTTATATTTATTTATTTCTTTTATGTTTTTCTTTTTTTGTATTTATATTTTATATATTCTTCTATATACATAAATATGTTTTATAAAATGTATTAAAAAAAATACTTGTGTATAAAAAATGAAAGTTTCTATCCGATTTGTATGTTCATGCTCATGTTCATTTTTTTTTTTTTTTTTTTTTTTTTTTTTTAATTTAAAAAAAAATTGTTTATATATTATAGAAATAAAAAAATAGAACTGATAGTAAAATATGAAAAAAAAAAAAAAAAAAAAAAAAA
>NW_021628316.1:1003118-1010803 GCF_900005855.1 Plasmodium gallinaceum | reverse complement strand
ATATTAAAATATAAAAAAAAAAAAAAAAAAAAAAAAAAATTTATCAATAAAAATTTAACCTTTTAAATTAATATATTTAGTTTTGTTAAAATTAATTTTAAGGAAATTTTTTTTTTTTTTTCATTTTGAATTAAATTATAAACATATTAACAAGTTTTTTTTTCTATATTTTATATTTAAACCCACAATTGGTTAAAAAAATTACTTATCATATTTATTAATTTTAAATTTAGAATTTTATTAATATTCTTTTCAGTTTTGATTAACTGAAGCTATTATAGAACACAATATTTAAAAAAATATAAATATCTATATTTATAATAACATTGATTTTTATGCGTAAATATGATTTACTACATTAATATTCTTTAATTGATAGTAGAAAATTTTAAATTATTTTTATAAGTTGAACACATATTTATTTATGTATTAAAAGATGAATACAGAAAATAAGGAACTAAAAGAATTATTTAAAACAATAGAAAATATAATAAATAGTTATGAAGCAGAATTGACAATTAAAAGGAAAGAGTGTTTTGAAAATGATGAATATGCTTATAGTTTATGTGATGATTACAAAAGTAGAAAAACGAAGAATGTTGTAATACATATGATAAATAAAAATATTAATATACTATATTTTAAAGATGAATATAAAAATATTATTTTTGTTAATTTTTTAAGGTTGTGCCAATTGAATAATTTGGATGTGAAAAAATACCATGATTTGTTTTTAAAATATGATATTATTTCTTTATTCCCAAATTTTGAAAAACATTTAAATTATTTTCTAAAACCAGTTATAAATAACGATAAATTATTATGGGATATAAATAAAGAATATTTTGAATTACATAACTTGAAATTCAAAGAAAATTGTAATAACAATAATGATAATTATTTTTTTATAGAAGATAAAATTAAAAATAAAATGAATAATCTTTTAGAAAATTCTTCTAATGATGATACATTTAGTTTTAGTGAAGAAAACTCTGTTTCTTCATCTACAGAAAAATCTTCTATTTATGATGATGTAGACAATGATAATATAACAAATAAGAAAGAGCTTAACAATAATGAAAGTTTCTCAAATTCATTTTTAAAACATTTAAATGAAAATAAACCAAGCGTTTTAGAAGAAGAATCAAATTTTTTAAATAATAAATTAACTAATGAAAAGGAAACATTGAGGATATCTATTTATAACAAAATGAAAGAAGATATACCAAATAAGAAATTTATTATGGAAAATATAGAAAAAATTGATAAAAAAGAAAAGAATGTCTTTTTGAACTTAAATAATATTAATTTAAATCATTTAATAGATTCTATTGTAAGTAAAGATAATGAATGTAATTCCTCTGATAAAATAATGAAAAATAGTTTAGGAGATTCATTAGTTAATAAATTTGTAAAAACATATGAAAATGAGAATGAGGAAATAAATAATTTGCACAAAAAAATAAATGGTATGGAAAAAATTATTAAGCATTTGATGAATGAAATAATAAAGAGAGATTTAATAGAAAAAAAAATTAATAATAAAGAGATTAAAGAAATAAATTTTGATAAAAAAGAAACAGAAATGGAATTAAATAGTGAAGAAAATAATGAAAAAAATAATGAAAAAAATAATGAAGAAAATAATGAAAAAAATAAATTAAAACATAATGAAATAGATAATATTAAAAATATAAATACAATTAATATATACAATAATGATGTAAAAGAAGTAGATAAAAAATATTTCGATAGTTATAATTACACAAGCATACACAGAACAATGATTTTAGATAAAAGTAGGACTAACTGCTACTATGAATTTATATATAAAAATAAAGAAATATTTAAAAATAAAGTAGTTCTGGATATAGGATGTGGATCATCTATAATTTCTTTGTTTTGTTCAGACTATGCAAGCATTGTTGTTGGTATAGATAACGCAAAGAAAATTTTAAACAAAGCAAAGAAAATAGCAGAAAAAAATAAAGCAAAAAATATTTTTTTATTTGAAGGAAAATTAGAAGATAATGATATATATATAGATGAAAAAGAACAGATATATTATTTAAGTAAAAATGAAGATATTGAAAATTTTCAAAAAATTAATAATGTTCAGTTAAAACTTTTAAAATTTGATATTATTATATCGGAATGGATGGGATATTTTTTATTTTATGAATGTATGATAAATACTATTTTATATGCTAGGGATATTTACTTAAAGGAAAATGGCTATATATTTCCGAATAAAATAAATTTATATATATGTGGATACAATGATTTAGAATATATAAATGAAAATATATTAATATGGGAAAAACCATTATATAACAAAGATTTATCGGAATTAAAACCAAATTTGAAAAATTTCATGGAAAATGTGAAAATAATGAACGTAGACAAAAATAAAGTATCTACTGAAATAATTAATTTTGAAACAATTAACTTGTATACATATAGAAAAGAAAATTTTTACATTAATTCTAATTTTGAAATTCCTATAAAAGAAGATAAAATAGTAACGAGTTTATGCTTTTATTTTGACTGTATTTTTGAAACCTCTACATTTTATGAAAACGTTAATCAAAACATATCAAATGTAAACGAAGTGAAATCTATAATAAACTCACATAGTACTTATAATATTTTAACAACAAGTATGTTTAAAGAAAAAACTCATTGGAAACAAACTCTTTTTCATTTGCATTGCTGTAATTATAATATTTCAAATATTTTTTGTATAAATAAAGAACAAATAAATTACTTATGTGGTAACATTTATGTCTCCCCTCAAACAAAACATTCAAGAAATATTAACGTAGTATTACAAATAAAAAAAAATAAATTATTAAATATAAATGAAGAACTAATTTGTTGTTATTCTATAGATTAAAACTAATGCATCTTTAGAAAAAAAAAAAAAAAAAAAAATTTTATAAATGTATATAATATATTTAATGCTAATAGGTTTGTATACTTGATTTTTTATTAAATAAATAATACTATCTATATTTAATTTATTTTATCTTTTTTTTTTTTTTGGTTTTTTAATAGACGTATTTTTTTTTTTTTTTAATAAATAACAATATTTATTTAAAGATTAATAATAATTATAATGACATTCTATTTAAATACAATAGCATCACAAAGTTTTTAAAACTAAAAAATTAAATAAAAAAAAAGTTTTTATTATAAGTACTCATAATTAATTCTAAAAAAATTTACATAAAATAATGAAAGCAATCATAAATACACTTTTTTTAATATATTAAAAATGGATATTTTATTAACACAGACAAAATTTTTTTTTATTTTATTTTTTTTTTTTTTAATTGAAAAAAGCTAAAATGTAAAAAAAAAAAAAAAAATTAAAATTTCAAAAAAAGTTAAAAAATTTATATATAATGAAAAAAAAAAAAAAAAAAAAAAAAATAAATCTTAAATTTTTAAAAAATTATTCTCTTTTATCTTTTTAATGCAAAAATTTCATATTTAATTAACTTTAAATATGTAAAAGAATGCTGTAAAATGCATTAAAAAGTCTTCAAAAATATTTCCATTAAGAGGTTTAACTGTTTCATTATCTTCTTCGTAAAAAAAGTTATGTAAAAATTCTTCATTATTGAATTCAGTATTTATATCATATTTTAATAAATAGTAAAAATATTTCCATGTAAAATTTTGTGGAGTAGTAAATGATGTTATTTCTTCTGAATTTTTATATGTACTTCTTAAATCATAAACGTAGGAAAATTTATCAAAAAAATATACGAATGATTTGTATGACCCTTCATCTTCAGTTATGTTAAAAATACTTTGAAAATGTTTATCTTTTGAAATATAACGAATTGCTCTCAAATAAATATCGTTTAAACTTTTAATTAATCGAGTATTTATTTTAACTGGTAAACTAACATGTGTACAAAAAACTGAATTATTCATAGAATTCACATTATCCTTAAAATCATATTCTGGTTCGGGAAGCTTATCTTTAAAAAATAAATTTTTATTTTTTGAAACATCTGAAACCTTAAAACATACATTTATTTTAATATTTGTCATATTTTCATTTTTATTGTGCAGTACTGCAACTAAAGAATCATTGCTTAATGAAAATATATTTCTTGCATTTATTCCTCTTTCTATAGATGTTCTCATTTCATACATTTTTCTTAGTTCTTTCTTATGTACTTCCGACAAAATTACGTCTAATTCTTTATGAAAAAACCTTTTAAGAAGAATTGCGTTTTCACATAACTTCAAATACTTATAGTTATCTAACTCGCAGTCACTTAATTTCTCCAAAACGTAAATAGAATTACTCGTGTAACGCTTATATAAATTATAATATATTTGTTGATTATAATTACAAAAATGGACTATATATGAAAGATCTATTTCTTCATCATAGTTAAACAAGCAATAATTATTATTTTCTAAATTATTTAGGTTATCTTCTATATTTTCATACTTTGCATTTTTAATTACAAATTCTACATATTGCACATTTTTATATGATGAGTTAACTTGTTTTATATTTACAAAAGCATCTTTTAAATTTAATATTCTTTTAATATGAAAATACATGCCATAATAATTATTTACTGTTCCTTTGTCAGAATTATTAAAATCTTCATTATTATTATCAATATCTAAATTTTGAATGTCATTATAACTTTCAAATTCTTTATACAATTCTTCTATGTCTTCATCATCATCAACTATATTATCCGTTCTATCAATATTATACATAAGATTTAACTTTTTTTTCATTTCATAAAATGTTTTATTCTCTTTTACAAAATCATGAATATTTTTTATTTGCTCTTTTAAAGAATCAATATTTTTATTATGATGATCTTTAAAAGTACTATGCTTAATAAGAAATACATCATCTGGAATGTATGAAAATGCATTGTTATTGCTAAAATTTTTTAAAAAATTCGTATAAATTCCAAAGAAATCATATAAGTATTTCTCTTGTTTATTAAGTTCGTTTCTCTTTAACATGGAAAATTCAATTTTCTTTTTTTCTTTTTTTTTAAAAATATTATTTAAATTTGGCAAGGAAAATTGATTAATCATTTTATATATATTTTTTTTGGCATCTTCAGCATTATTATGAAAAATGAAGAATTTCAAATAATGAAATATTGTAAAAACATTAAAAAGATTATCTACAATATCCATATTTACATTATCAGAATATAAAAGTACATCCTTCATTATATTTTCTTTTTTACGATCTTTTTGATTTGCAATATATGTCATCCAATTATAGTACACAAAAGGATAAGTGTCATAAAAATACTCTGATTCTCCTCTTATAACATCGTTATTATTTAAACCACTGCTTGATAAATGCTTATAAAGTTCATATGAATATAAAAGTAATGCAGTTCTACCTGTACCTAATATAGAATGAGATGTATAGATATTATTTTTTTGATCTACAGGAACTTTAAAATGTACTAAAAATGGATTTTTGTATGCATATCTTTGCGGAATATAAGGACTTGGCTTCTGATTATAATTTACTAGTTCATTAACATAGGAGACAAAATACTCTAAATATTTATTTTTCACATATGAACAAACATCA
Organism: Plasmodium gallinaceum; assembly: GCF_900005855.1. NCBI lineage: Eukaryota > Apicomplexa > Aconoidasida > Haemosporida > Plasmodiidae > Plasmodium > Plasmodium gallinaceum. The sequence continues at coordinate 1,005,198 of NW_021628316.1, read as the reverse complement.
TTTTCTTCTAAATAACTAATAAAGTAATTATTATCAGAAACATTTATGTTAGATAAATGAACAGGAATTTTAAAAATACGATTATAAAATTCGTTTCTAAAATTTAGCATAAAATAACTTAATGATCTCATATGAGCAGGAGAATGTAAACCTAAACTTGTGTACATACTTACAAGTTCATCATTATCTAAATCAGCGTAATAATTTACATTTTTAAAATAAGAAATTAGTGAACCTCTATTTTTATTGTAATTATAATCTACTTTTTCTTCTACAGCTAAATGGCAGAGTAATTTGGGATTAGTAATATACATTAATTCTTCAACATCTCTAGTTCTAGTAATATTATTTTTGACAAAAGATGGCACAATTTTCAAAATAGATTTATATCTTAATTTCTTTTGATGACCTATTTTAATATCTTCTAAGTTCCATACTACACCACTTAGTGGAGGTCCAGTTGCAGAAATATTCATCAGACTAATTTTTTTATTTAATAAATAAAAATGAAATCTTTTTATTACTCTATTTATTTGATTTTCTGTATCCTCACTTTTAATATAATTTATATTGGTATCCTGTAGCATATCATCACTTAAATTATTGTAATTAACGTTTTCATCATTAAATATTTCATCTAAACTTTCTGTTAATTCTTTATGTCTCAAATCTACTTGAAAATTTTTATATAAATAATATTTAGGACCTCTAAAATATGGATCTTTATTGGGTTTTATACTATCTTTATTTGTAACAATATCTATATTTCTTAATGTTAATTTAAAATTATCTTCTAAAATTGCCAATGCTGTTCTTTCTGAATTTAAATCAAGGAGAGAAGTGTCTTTAATTTTCCATATATCATTACTTAAAGATAAAATAAATCTTAATATATTGGCACCAAAACAATGCGCATGAAGAAAAACATCATAATTATAACATGTATCATCAGAGGAAATATTTTTTAGAGTCATTGTTAATCTAAGAGCAACTAGGTATGCAAAATTAATATGTGTATGAAGAGCACCATGACCCAAAAAATTAAGGCGACTAATAAAAGGAGCATACAAAATAAATTTGCCATATTTTTGTTTAGATATAACTTCATCTTTTATTATAGCTGCTTGAGAACTCCATATTTTATAATCATAAAACTCTCTAGAATTGGGTCTTCCATGAAGCAATACGCTAATTACACAATTAAATTGTTTTCTTTCAAAACTTGTGTTATTCATCATATTAGCATATCTAGTTTGTTTATACATATTATATTCTTTTGTTTCATATACATAATATTCATCTATACTTCTTATAAAATCTCCCTTAAAATTAGGATGTTTTAAATCTAAATATGGGTTCGTTTCTAAATCATACAACATCCATCTTCTATCTATATTTGATGGATCATCATTTTCCTAAAAAAAAAAAAAAGAATTTTAAATACAAAAATATAACATGGTGTAAAACAGTATAATATGTAGCATATATAAATTAATATTCAAAATTTAAAACGATACAATTTATTTATATATACACATTTACATTTACATAATAAATATTAACTTTTTTTAATTTTTAGAAAACTTACATCTATAGGATCTTTGACATTTGATGTTGCTCCATATACATTTTTACCATAATTAATAAGTAAAAATAAAAATATTAAGGTATTATTCATTATTTTATTTTTATATAACTAAATATAATAATTATTTATATTAAAAATAGTAAAATGCTATTTAATTAAATAAATAATAACAAAACTGTATAATATAAAAAAGCTAAAATAATGTAATTAATATCTATATTATAAAAAATTAAACGGTATTTAAAAATATGAAAAATTGGTAACAAAAAATTAAATAAACAAGAACAATAATAAAACGATTACAAGAAAGATAATATATACAACAATGATATATAAACAATAAATACATTTACAACGGAAACATTTTCAATATAATACATTTACTTTGTAAAACATTTATATTGAAAAATGTTTTCAATATAAGTAAAAGGAAAAACTAAAATTTATGGAAATTTTAAATTCATACAAAAAAAAAAAAAAAAAAAAAAAAAA
>NW_021628316.1:932971-1002118 GCF_900005855.1 Plasmodium gallinaceum | reverse complement strand
AAAAAAAAAAAAAAAAATTAATGATATATTAAAAAAAAAAAAAAATAAAAAAGATTAAAAAAAACTTTCAAAAATTATATATTATAAATAAATAATATTAAAAATAAATATCAATAAAAAAAAGAATAATCATCATAAATTTTTATAGATGCTTTAAAAATAAATTCATATATAACATGTGGTGCTTACAGAAAATATATAATTGAATCTCCTTTTCAATGAACTACCAGTTATTATCAAAAATTATACTTTTTTCCTCATATTTATAACATTCATCTAAAGCACTTTTACAATATTTTTGTAAACAAAAAAAGAAAAAAAAAAAAATTAATTCATAGAATATAAAATAAAATATGAAAAATAAAAAAAAAAAAAAAAATGAATAGTAAAATACCTATTTTATTTTAAGCTTATTATTTTATTGCATGCATACTCAAATTATAGCTTTTTTTTTTTTTTTTTTTTTTTTTTTTTTTTTTATATATATAGGATCTTTTGTTTTTTTTTTATTCGAATTAATAAATTAATAAAATTTCTTTTTTCATAATATTTTCAATTAAAGTGAAAAGTATTTTAACAAAAAGAAAAATACATTAATAAAAAAAGTGTGAAATAATACAAGAAATTATATATAAAAAAATTTTAAAATAGTACAAAATTCAATAACATAAAAATATAATTAAATGAAAAATATTTTAAATATTTACAAATGTAAAAGTAGTTATGGAAAGTTAAAATTTAATTTTTTTTATAAACACTAACATATAAGTCACTTTTTTTTTCAGTTAATTTTAGTGAATGTTTTTTTTTTTTTTTTTTTTCCAAATGAAAAAGAAAATTCCATCTTACTTCGCATATATGTAATTTTTTAATATACACATTAGAAAATAAGTATAATTATTGGTTTTTTCTAATGTTTATATTTTAAAATATAATGTTATAAAAAAAATATTCATTTTTAACTCTAAATTTTAAATTTATAATTTTTGAATGAATTTTTTTGATAAACGCATTTCATCTATTTTGTCTTTTAAAGTTTTTTTTTTTGAAATATCTTTTTTCCTTTTTTTTTTTCAAAAACTTAATGAAATGTTACATTCAATAGGTATAGTTTTCTTTTTCATTTAACATTTTATCTTTGAAAAGTAATTTTTACTTTTCGAGTGCATGTTAAAAATTAAATTTTTAAAAGTATATTCAAACATAAAAAAAAAAAATAAATAAATAAAAAAAAAAAAAAAAAAGAAGAAAAGAGAAATGAAAATGAAAAATGAAAAATGAAAAATGAAAAAAAAACATTTTTTTCATGTTGTTGAAAACGACCTATCTTTATCAAATGATAATTCTTTTGATTTTTCTAATAATTCTAATATAGACAATGAAAGTAAAGTAAAAAAGGAAAATAATTTTTCCGATGAAAATGAATATATTGATTTTTCGGATGATAAGTCTAATAATATTACTAAAAGAAATGCTTTGAATTTCTTAGGTTTAAATAAAAAAAAATTAGAAAATTTTAATTTTAATAAAGAAATAAATGAAGGCACTAATAATGCACGTATAAGAAATACAAAGCATAAAATTTGCAATTTAAGTGAAAAGTTATTTTCTGAAAAAACAAAGTGTAAAAATGAAAATAATAGCAACTTAACTTATGCTATCAATGATAATTTTGTCTTTAATTCAAGGCAAATTAATAGAAATATTAATGAAGATATTTACAAAAATAATCAAAGTAATAATAAGGAATTTTATTGCATGAAACATATAATTCATAATAACTTAAATAATAATTATGATAAAAATGATATTAAGGTTTTCAACATTTATCATAATAATAGAGCTGAATGCTTATTTAATGATGTGAGTGTAATAAAATTCTATGGGTATAAGAATATCTGTATTTATGAAAATAAAAATTACATATATAGAGAAATTAATAATAAATTATTTCAACATAAAAATAAAACAGAAATGTCTTCATTTAATCCAGATAGTGATATTTATGAGTACATTTACAACAATAAAATGAAATTAAAAAATGATAATAATGAAAATGATGATATTCAATGTTTTCAATTTTATATTCATAAATATCCTTCTTTTTTAAAAGAAAAAATAAAGATATTTGTTCATATATACAATATGTTTAGCATATATCCATATATTAATCATAAATTTATTGAAGAAGAATTGTATTCAAAAAGTCTAAAAATTCTTTATTCTCCTGAAAAAATTTTAAATATTAAATGGAAGTTTTTTGAGAAAAAAGAATTAAAAATTATTTTAAATGATATTATAATAAATAAAAAGGAATATAATTTACAAGAAAATTTTGTAAAAATTAATGATTTTATTTATATTAATTTTTTAACACAAGAAATAAAAATATGTGATATAAAAAGTATGAAATTTAATAATTATATAATTTTAAATGGGAATGGATTATGTTTTTCAGCTTACTATTATTTAATTGTTCCTTATCATAGATGTATTAATGAAAATGAGATAGATAAAAATAATAATTATAATTTCAACTATGAATATATTTTTTTATCACAATTATTTAATATTTATGACAATTTTAACATATGCTTTTTGTACCCACTATTTATTGCTTACTTTTTTTATTATCATTTATTTATTAAACAAAAAGTAAATATAGCGTCTTCTTTTTATTATCATAACATATCATTAGAAGAAAACTTAAATAAAAAAAATAAAACAAACGTGCAATACAACAATAATAATGAAGAATCATATATAAATCATTTAAATGATATATATATAAAATTAACGAAATGCTATAAAAAAATAATTATTGATTCAGAAAATCAAAATATAAAAATAACCGATAACATTATCGAATTTTTATTGCCTGAAAGTTGTTACAAAAATTTTGAAAATGTAGAATTTCTTTGTAAAAATACTCATAATCTTTCCTTAATGTACATCATGTGTATAAACAAATATAATTTGGATAGCAAGAAATTATTAAATAACGATGATTATAATGTTGAATATATGAATTTAAATAATAATATAAATAGTAATAAAACTTATGATACTACTTTTAATAATCTTAAAAAGGACTTCAATAATATCACAGATGATATAAGAAAAAAGGAAAGAGAAGAATATTATGAAAAAGTACTGTGTTTTAATGAAATTAAAGAGATCATTAATTTGAGGAATATATTCCCAGAAGACAAAAAATTTTATTTTAATACATGTAATAAAATTGATAATATTATAAAAATTAGCGTAAGAAATGATGGAATTTGTTTTTTTTATATGAAAAATATAAGTGAATATTTATTTTTTTCATTCTTTATAATATTCAATTCCTTAGAAAATCTTTTCCTATTAATGAATAAAAAAAAAACTGAAAATAATAACAAATATTTTGAAACGGAAGAGAAATGTATTTTATCTGTTTTTAATAACACTTCTGTGAATTTAAGTAAAGATGACCAAGAAAGAGATGAAATTAAAAAATTAAGTTCTTATGGGTTAAATTATAATTTTTACAACAGTAGTGATAATAATATATTGAATAATTTTAATGATACAATTAAAAATTATTCAAACAATCATAATTTTAAAAGTATTTCAAGTAAAATATCGAGTTTTGTAAATATAAGCAAGATATTTGATATGAGTAACATAAAAAATATATATAATGACTTTTATATTTGTGAAAATAAAAAAATAAATTCCTTTAAATTAATTAATATAATGAATAAAGAAAAAAAAAAAATTTTAGTTCCATATTATTTCAATAAGAATGAGTTAACTCAATTATTTTTCTTAAGATTATCAAATATACATATATACGATATAAATACACAACTAAATAAAGTTTTCGAATATATAGATTATAATAATGAAACATTCACACCCTTTCTTAAAAACTATGAAAATTATGATATGAACGTTCAATTAGATTTATTAGAAAATATTTATACCATAAATGATGAAATATATTTATTATATTCTAAGAAAATTAACTATACTCATGATATTTATAAATACAATTATTTATATGTAAAAAATTATCTATTGAAAAATTACATTCTTTATTATAACATTTATTTTAACATATGTGATGAATTAAAAAAGAACAAATATTACAAATTAAAATATACGAATAAAAATAAAGAAACTATTTCTATTCATTTCACTGTTTGTTTTAATTATGTATGTGATAAAATAAACTTTCATTTTCAATTAAAACCATTATATTATATAACTCATGTTGAAAAAAACACAGATGAATACTTTGAAGAAAAAAATTATATTTCTTTTATTAGGAATTATGTAAATAGCAAATATGTTGCTTAATAAAAAAAAAAAAAAAAAATGTTTAAAAAAACGTTATATTCTTTTTCAATTCATAAAATATTGCTTATTTTTATATACTTTTTGATTTACATTATATATACATATATATATATATATATATATATATCTATATATTTATATATTTAAATTAAAAATAGTTATTATTTATATTTTAAGTAGATTGAAAAAATAACCATAAAATTAGTTTAAGTTTCTTTTTATATATGAAAATTTTTTTTCTTTTTTACCTCTTCTAAATTAAGGCATTACAATATGATACATTTATTATAATATATTTGTGTATTTTTCAAGGTATTATTTTAATTTATAAATTTATATATATATTGAATTTTAACCTTTCCTGATTATATAGCTTTAATTTTTTTTTTTTTTTTTATTATTATTTTTAATAACTATATCAATTATAATATAATTTATTATTCATTTATTTTTATTACTGAATTAACATTTTTAATGCCATTTTCTTTTTTTCTTAATTTTTGCAATTTTATCTATAATTATTAATTATATTTATGGGTGACACATAATTTTTTTTTCTTGTGAAATTTTTTTTTATATGATAAAACAAAAAATATTGATAAAATGTTTTTACATGTTTAGCACTCATTTTTTTCTTTTTAATTAATTGAATGAACTGATGCTTAATAAAAAAATAGATAACTTTTTCATCGTTCCTTTTTCTCTTTTTAATATATCCATGTTTTAATTTTAAACATAATTCAAATTTTTTATTTATATTTTTAATTTTTTTTAAATTTCTTTTTTTTATCAAATTATTTCTTTTTATTTTATTTATATCTAAATTACTTTTTTCATTTTTATATTTTATTATGCTTAACAAAAAAAGATTTATATTCTTAAGATCAGTTAATTCTTTTCTTTTTAAAAATATAATATTATATATATATATATATATATTTTGGTGAATTGCATTAGTACAAGTTGAAATTAAATATAAGAATAAACATAAATTCTTCATTTGACTTAAAGTAGTAAAATATTTGTGAATATTTTTATATATAATTGTTTTTATATTATGTGTCTTTTTAAATTCATTTAAAAAATCAAAAATATTACATATGTCAACTTCATTAAAATAGTTATAATTTTGAATTCTATCAAAAATATCTAATATTATAGATAAAGAATTAACTAGAGTGTTTTTTTTTAATTGGTTTAAAAAAATTTGATTATTAGATGGAATATTTAAAAGAACAGACGTATTACCATATAATTCTTTTTTTAAAATTCTATTATAAAATGAAATACAGGAAAGAATATAAGTAAAATTTTTCATAAATGAATTTATATTTTCTTCTTTTTTCATCATTTCTAGTGCTTCTATAAAAAAAATCCTATGAAAATTTTCATTAAAAAAATTAGAATTCATTAATAATATTGATAAAATTTTTATTAAGTATTCATAAAAAATAGTTTTCTCTAATTCCTTCTCTTTTCTGCATCCAATTACTTCCTTTAAAAGTTCTTCATAAAATTCGTTATCGTTAATTATTTTTTTATTTAAAATAGAAAATTTTAAAATTTCTAATGTTAATTTTAAAAATAAATTTCTATTTATGTTTTTATAAATAGAAATATAGCACATAAATATCTGTTCAATTTTATACTTATCCTTCATTTTATTATTTAAATCTGTATCTTTTTTATATTTTTTCCTAAAAATATGAATATATTTAAACAATTTGAAAATAGTAGAATTTATGTTATACAAATAAAATTTATTGTCAAATCGTTCATGGTTTACATTTGCATTATTATTAAAAGATACACATAAATTTAAATTCTTATCCTTATAAGATATTTTACCATTATTTGATATATTACGATAACAATTCAAGTAACCTTTTCTTATTTTATGAAACTTTTTTGTAATCATTTTTAATTCATTTTGTTTTACTATTATTTTTTTAATTTTTCATTACTAAAAGCAAATATTCCATAAAAAAAAAATCTCTTTTTAATCGTATTATTAAATTTTAAATGAAAAAAAAAAAAAAAAGGAATTCTTATTTTTCATGATATTCATTGTAATTAACCATTTAAAAAATTGTTTTAATTCACATTTCTCTAGTATTTAAATATTCACATAAGTAGTAAGAAACTAAATTAACAAAAAACTGTGTATTTTTTTTATTTTTTCATTTTTTTTTTTTTTTTTTTTTATGTGTAATAAGCTGAAAGATTTTTTATATAATATAAAAGTGAACAAATATGAAAAATTTTATATAAAATTACATTAAAAAAGAAAAAATAAAGAATGTCAGTATTTATTAAAACCTTGAATAGTTTAATTTTATTTTAAAGATTATTTTTAACCAAATGAATAATAAACTTTTTTTTTTTTTTTTTTTTTTATTATGATATAATTTAATAACTCAATGATTATTTTTTTTTCTCTTTTACTTTTAAAAATGTAACAATGAATTTTTTAAAATTGTTTTTGATGTTGGGATTTGTTATATTTAATGTATCAGCATTTATAAAGCATAAACTGACGTTCATCAATTATGTAAATATAGAAATAAAAAACAAAACTAGACCAATAACAACAATAATATAAATATAATAAAGATGAAATGATAATTATATAATATTCATAGAAACTATAATATAATAAAAAAAAAAAAAAAAAAAAAAATTAAATAAATAAATAAGTAAACTTGTATTGTTAAATATTTTGAATTTTTCAATTTAGGTAGTCACAAAGACAGATAAATATAAAAAAAAAAAAAAGAAAATTTGTTTGTTCATACGCAAAAGTAAAAATGATGATATTGAAAGTTATATTCCTTATATTTATAAAGATGTAGCACCATGTTTAAAAGAATTAGCAGATGAGGTATTTCTTTTTTTTAAGTATTACATTGCTTCTCTTCATACATATATATTAATTTTTTTTTTAGATAATAATAGTTTATATATAAAGTTTTTTTATTGTTATGATTATTTTTTTTGTTTTATTTCATTTTATTTTTGATATATATTTTTTTTATGTATATATTTAAAATGTAGGAGTATTCTTATAAAGATTTGTTGAATGCATACTTTCCTGAAACTATTGAAAGAGAAAAAAGAATAAAAGAAAAAAAGAAACTAGAAGGAGAAAAAGAAAAAGAACAAAATACTCATAAAGAATTAGATTCTAATTTATATGATATAGAAAAACACATAGAAGAAAAGTTAGTAGAAAATAACATACAAAATTTTGAACATATAAATAAAATAAAAGATGGTAAAGTAAAAAATAAAATTTTAGAAGATTCCTATGATATTATCAAAAGTACATTAGAAAAAACATATTTCAATAGAAAGAAAGAGGAAGATACTAAAATAAATTATTTAGAATTAGCAAAAAAAGAAAAAGAACTACTATATACTAAATTAATAAATGGATATTCAATTGTTAATAATAAGAGTACATTTGATTTTTTTGGTGTATTTTATGATAGTGAAGATTATAATAATAAAAATAAAATTTTTTTAGAAATTGAAAAAATTCTAAATCTAGAACCCTTTAAAAGTAATCAAGGAGATATATTACAAGACATTGATTCTATTTTAAAAATAAATAAAATTCCTTCTACTATTCGAAATTTTCTTATAAAATATAGAAGTTTTGGTAAAAAAATATATAATATGAAAAAAAATGAAAGCTATAAAAAAAAAGAGGAGAATCTAACAAATAAAGAAGTGAATTATTCTGATGATAATGAAATAAATAAACAGAAAGAAACTGAAAATAAAAATGGTGATGTATTAAAAGAAGATGATAAAAAAGAAAATAACGAAAATATAGATGAAAACAAAAAAACTGAAGAAAATAAAAAAGATGATGCAATAGAAAGTAGCACAAAAATAATTAATGAAGAAGAAAAGGAAGAAGAAAATTTGTATAAACAATTTCATAAGGATGTTAATAAAGTTATTATGACTATGCACAATAATTTAAATGATGAAAAACTAATAAAAAAGGATTGCTTTTACATGGATGAATTTTATGAAGCATATAAAAAACATTTAAAGAATATGCATATTAAAAGAAATAAATTAGAACCACAAAAAAATAATTATGACTTTTTAACATTTATGCATGAACACTTTGAAGATTATTTTTTTTCAAAATATGGAAATTTTGATTATGATTTTAATGACAAAATAAAAAAAATAAAGAAAAAAATTCATGATGAACAAAATTTTGACAAGTTACAAGATATGGAAATATTAAATGAAAATGAATGTTTTCAAAATAAAGAAAATATTAATAATAGTAATAATGATAATGTTTTAAAAGAGAAGAGTGAAATAAATGAGCATTTAAACACTAATAATAGTAGTAATAGTAATGAAAAAAATATGTTTAATAAGAAAAATAATTATAAAGGTGAGAATATTTTTAAAGAATTAAAAGAAAATAAAAAACTAAAAAAATACATACTAATAGATATGATAAAAAATTACCATGAAAAAATATATGATATATATAAGCCAAATGATTTAATAACAAATGCATATGGTTTTAATAATTATATAGATATTGAAAAACATGATAGAGAAATAGATTTAACATTTAATAAACATAGTATATTAAATTATGATAGTAAAGATGTATTAAATAATGATGAAAAATTATATGTAGGAAAATTAATATTTGGTAAAATATTTCAGGTAGAAAAAAATGTTGCATATGTTGACATCAATTATGCTTTTTATGCTGAAATACACATAGATCAAATGCCTTATAATATCGATAATATTAAACATGTTTTTAATGTTAATGATAAATTGATATTTGAAATTTATAAAATGTATACTAATAAAATATTATTAACATTAAAAAATATACAAAAAATTAATGATCTCAATAAGATATTATTGTATAAAACTGAGGATATTCCATTTGACGTCCATGTGAACTCTATTTTAAAAAATGGCATAAGTGTATCTTATAATGATATACATACATTTATTCATACTTCTGCTTTATCAAGCAAATACAAAGTTAAAACAGAAAATGAAGAGAAAATATTAGATACCTTAATTAACCAAAAAATAAAAGTTTTTTGTACAGATATTAATAAGTTAAGTTTTTCCAATATAATATATGAACAAAATGAGCAATTGAAAAATATTAATATTTATGATGTAATTGAAGCAGATATTATACATATTTCAAAGTATGGAATAATGGTTAAATTTTGTGATATAGTTGGTTTAATTCATGTATCAGAAATATCCAAAAAAAGGATACCTAATTTAAATAACTTATTTAAAATTAATGATAAAATAAAAGGAGTTATAATAAATATAGATTATGATAACAAAAGATTTTCGTTATCTACAAAAATATTGGAAAGTGAAGGGAAAAATATTATTGATAACAAAATAGAGATATATGAAGATATTATCAATATCGTAAACAACATTAAGAAAAGAAATTCTAATTTAAAGATTAATGATTCAAATATTAAGAATCAACTGCTATCCTTGATTGATATATATGAAAATGATAATGATTCGAAGAAATCAAAGCAAGATAATAATATGATACATGAAGAAATAAATAAAAGTAACCAAAATGATAAAACTGAAGAAATAAATCAAAATAATAAACTAAATGAAAATGATATAACAGAAGATATTAATGATTGTAATAAATTGCAAGATGATAATGATAAAAAATTGAATAATGAAAACATGGGAAACGAATCTGACTGTAGCATTAGTGAAACAGACGAAGCGAAAAAAGAGCTTTTTATTGATGTACATAATCAAATGATTCCATATTTAATGATAAAACTTGAAGAAAACAGTAAAATAGGAGATGTAGAAAAAAAAAAGTAAGCATATATATATATATATATATATATATATGTATATATATATTTATATATAATTTATTTTTTTTAATTTTTAGAGAAATAATTTGGGACTTGGAAGATGAAAATTTTTTGAATTCAAATTCACCTAGTCAAAGTTCACAGTGTAAACATAAAAAAAAAAAATACTTTTATATATATCATATTTTATTATTTCATTATTTCATTATTTAATTATTTCATTATTTCATTATTTTTTATTTATTTTTTTTTTTTAAAGTCTTTGAATATCAGTGGTCATATCTAAAAGAAAAAAAATGGATAAATTTTGCTTACTATATTAATAAAATAATGAATTATTATTTTAATATTAATGATGATTTTTTTACTTACAAAGAAAAAAAGTAAATGAAAACAAAAACAAAAAAAAAAAAAATTCTTTTTATACATATATTGTAAAATTTAATCTCTTTATTTTCTTTTTTTTTTTTTTTTTAGCATAGAATATGAAATAGATTTTGTAAAAAATATCAGAATTGATTTAAGTACCGGATTGTACACAAGAATTAGAAAAACTGTTGTGAAATAAAACCCAAATTTTTTAGAATATAACAAAAAAAAAAAAAAAAAAAATTAATATAAAATAAAATAAAATTAATAAATGTTAAATGTTATTGAAATAATTTATTTTTTGAAAATATCTTTTAAATATATTTATCTTACACATTTTCTTTAAATTAATATTCTATTTCTTCATCTAAATCAGAATCCTCATATTCATTTTCATCAGTGTAATTTTCTTCATCATTAAAGTGAATATCAGGCTGAATAAAAAAAAAAATTTAACTGTTATATTGATTTTAACAAAAAAAAAAAAAAATTTTATTATATATATATATATATATAGATTTTTTTTTCATTAATTTTTTTTTTTGTTGTGAAAAATTTTTTATTAAAAAATTTTCTTTAAATTTTTTTTAATAATCATTAATAAACGTTTTAAATAATTATTTTTTCCTTACTATTTTAGGGTATGCATAAAAATTACTGGTTGTGGATATTTTCCATTTTTTTTTTAACCTCTCTAATTTTGTAAACACTTTTTTAGTCATTCGCATATTCTCAAAAAATAAAATAAAAGATGAAGTATTTAAATTATTTTGTTCACTTAATGAATTGTTATTATTGGTTGTTGTTGTAAATTCATCAACATTAATAGATATGTGATTGTGGTTTATTTCACTTAATTCATATTTATTACTATCTTTTTCATTTTTTTCATCACTATTATATTCTATTATTTTTTCATCACTTTCTTTATTATTATAATTAATTTTAATAATTTTACAAGGAAATATTTTAAGGGTAATTAAAAAGTTTTCAAATTCTTTTAATGATATATCTTTATGCCATCCACAAGTGAATATTTTGTATTTTGAAAAAATAGTTAAGTAGTCTAATTTTTCTGAACTAATAAACAAATTATTTTTTGATGCATATAAAAATGATGTTCCATAAAATTCTTTTAGGTGATATTTTTTGGCAACAGGATATTCCTGCATTTTATTTATTAAAATATTTGCGTCATTTATATGATCACATAACACATAAGCACAATCACTTTGACTTCCATTTTTTTTAAATCTAAATATAATATTTTTTAATTTTACTTTAATATTGGCACACTCATATATAATTTCTGATAATTCTTTTCTTCCATAACAATTAGGTATATTTATTATAGTAACTATTTTATCTAAATTTTCAAATTTTGATATTCTTTTAATATCTTCCGTAAATCTAAAGAACCTTTCACATTCTTCAACAAATTTTTCAATTTCATAATCATCGCATAGATGAATTTTACAATTCATAAATAAATTTTTTAAATTGGAATGATATTTTTTATTTATAATTATGTCATTACTTATATTATTATTTGCTTTATTGTATACTTCTTTCTCTTCTTCATTTTCATTAAATAATAATTTTACATCATTTTCATTATTTTTAATGATATTATTATTGTTTTCACTATTATAATTTTCTATTTTACTATCATTATTCCCATTATCTTCATTATTCTGAATATTATCAAAATCAAAATTGAAATTTTGCTTTTTCATATTATCAACTAAAATCATTATTCTTCCTGTTGGTCTAGATAATATATTTGTCATAATATGCACATCATCTTTTTTTATATTTAATCCTTTCAATTCAAAATATTTTAAAATCAAATCAATTTTACAGTTTTCTCTTTTTACATTTTCAAATAAAATTGCCTTTTTTCTCAATAAATTTGATATATTAATATCACTACTGAAATATAACTTTTTAATACGATTTATCATCGTTATTTCATTATAATAAAATGTCAAAATTTTGTTAAAAAGAAAAAAGTTATTTTTTTGTAGAGTCACCAAAAATTTATTCATATAAAATATTTCAAATGAGGTTATGCCATAATATATATACTTAATTTTTCATTTAAATAAAAAAAAAAAAAAAAAAAAAAAACTAAAAATAATATAAATTAAATAACAGAAAAATTATTATTTAATTTTAAAAAGTATATTAAAATTGGGAAAAATTTTAATGTTTACTGAAAAAATGTTTTTCATTTCTGACATTTTTATTTATTTAAAAAATACATGTATAAATAAAAATAACCATATAAAAATCATATCACACATTTTTATAGGAAAGGAGAAATACTATTCTTTAAATAAAAATTATTGATTATAATTCAATAGTGATGATATCAACAATAATTTAGTGAATTATATATTAGAGCTTATGTTAATTTATATTGATACTAAACATTTTATTTTACAAAAAATTGTATTAAAAAGATAAGTAGAACAATATTCTACATACTTATGCTATAAGAATTGAACCTTAAAAAAATATATTTCCTTTTTTTTTTTTTCTTTTTTTTTTTGTTTTCTTATATGAATTTAAAAAAATTCAGTTGGCTTAATACATTTAAACATATGAATATTTTTAAAAACAATTATATCAGTGCGTATTGGTAGGTATAACATAAATTTCAAAAGTGAATAAACAATTAGGAAAAATTAAAGGAAAATGAAAAATGCATGCAGTTGTTTAGTAAAAATAATTAAAAATATATAAAGTCATTGTATCTTTTTATTTGTTTTTCTTTTTTATTTTTATCATTATAATTAATTAAAGTAAAAATAGCAAATTTCTCAAAAGAATTAAATCCGTACAAAAAATACAATTATGTAAGTACTATATATTTTTTTAATTTTTTGATAGAAGTTAGTGTGCACAGATTTATATTTTTTATAAAGTCATTATGCTGTTTCTTTTTTTTTTTAATAATTTCTAATTAATAAAAAAATTTTTAAATCTTAAAAGAAATTAATAAATATAATAAAAGCTTAAAAAATATACATATATATAAAAAAAAAAAAAAAAAAAAAAATTAGGTAAAAAGAAAACTATAAAAAATATAATATATAAAATATTTAACAGAATAAAAAAGAAAAAAAAGGAAAATAAAATGAAGAAAAATATGTTTTAATTAAAAAATTAAAAATAGTATGATAAAAAGTTATACAATATAAGAATTATAAGGGTAAAACAAAAAATACACATAAAAAAAAAAAAGTTAAAAAATATAGAAAAAAAAATGATAATATAAAACTGTTAAATTGGAAAATTATTATAATAGAAATTAATATTTCATAATAATTGTTTTATGTTTAAATTAAGAAGTATTTCAATAAAAATGCTAACTCAACAAAAAACAAAAAGATAAAAAATATTATTATATTTTTACTAATATAGATAGGTAATTTTAAAAAAAAAATATTATAATAAAAATTAAAAGCTATTTTGTTATAATTATATTAAAAAAAAAAAAGATAAAATCTTTTATTAAATAAAAAATATATAAAACTCTTGAAGGATAACTTTAAATTAACAAGAACTAAGAATAATTGTCTCTAAGAGGAAATAAGAATCTATTTTTTTAAAATATTTGCATAAAAAGGGTACTATCTTTTCATTCAATATATATATAAGGTTTAATTGTAGATAAATATCTTTACACAACAAAAAAAAAAAAAAAAAATCACTATATTTTTTTTTTGTAGTTAAAATGTTAAACATATTTAGAGAATTAAACGATTATAGTAATTTTTTGCCAAAAAAAATAAAGGAAAATGTGAATAAAGAAAAATATGAGTTATTGAGTGAAATTAAAAGAAGGGTACTCCTTAAAAAAAATAATTCATATAATGTTACAACAGTAATTAAGTTATTTAATTCTTATGAGACAATTAATACAAGAAAGCATAAATCATTTTACTATTACATTTTTATGATTAGATATTTATGGAAATCCTTACAAAATAAGAATCTTAGTCCAAACCTAAAATCATATATTTGCCAATCACTTTCTAATATTTTGAAGAACATCAAAAAATATATTTTAGATGACTTTTTTTTTGAACATGATAGAAATCTGATTATGAAAGATAAGGAAATTGTAAATTACGATGAAGTTGAAAGTGATTTTACAAATAATTCTTATGCAGATATTAGTGATCACTATTATTTAGAATATAAAAAAGTTGATGAGGATAGTGAAGTAGAAAGTATTATTAACGAAAACAGTGTGCAAAATTTAAATGATTTTTACCTTTCCTTTAATGGTATATTTGAAAAAAATGAAGAATATGGTTCATTTTTTAATGAGGAAATTATAATTAATGGTAAGGATGAAAGTTTTCGGTTATATATTCAAAAGTGCATTTTAAATATTATAGATTATGAATATATATTTAATTTAGTTTATGACTATTTGAGCAACAATACTACTAAAAATGACGAATATAGTCATAATTCATATAAAAATTACATTAATTCCTTATTAAATGTTTTAATTAGTTTAAAATCATTTTGTTATTATAATATTGATGTACATAATTTACTAGTTGATTTTTCTTTAAATAATATCCATTCTATAAAATATGAAGAATATGTTGATAAAAAAGGAGAATGCTTTTATGAGAATAATTATTTTGACAAGGATTCTATTATATTCGTAATAAATGATAAACTAAATGAAAAAGTTAATAAAAGTATAGGGAACAATGATGATGTAAATAATAATGATATAAATACAACTTTAAAAAAAAATGAAAAAATAAATTCTAATATAGATAAATCAGTATGTATAATAGATAATCTAGAATTATGTACAAGATATAATACTATATTTTTAAATTTTGTTCTATTATGTCAATTAGGTTCGGATGATTTATGTTTTAAATTAATTAAATATAATAAACTACTTTATTTATATAACAAGATAAAGAAATTTAATTGGCATTGTATAAATTATTCTTTTGTTAAAATAATATATAAAGGATTAAAATATGCATATGTATATAATATTAGTTTAAAAAAAGAAATAAATGAAATGCTAAATATAATTTTTTTTTTATTCATGTATTATATAAAATTACCTAATAATGTTCAACTAAATTCCTCAAAGTATTTTATACCAGATGAATACAACTTACTAATTAATGATAATGAAAGTGTCATAAAAGTAATTTCTAAAATATTCGTTTTTTTATTAAATAAAAATTACAGAAATAATGAAGAAAATATATCAAATAAAGAAAAAGATCAAAAGTTGTTAGATAAATTTCTCTCTTATATAGATGAAAAAAATTTTAATTTAAATGATTTTGATGAAAATAAAAATTTGTTTTCAATATTTGAAAACGTTGATACTTATGGTTACATAAATATTATAACTTCTTTATTTATACCTCATATACATCCATGTAATATAGGAAAACACATAGGAAATATCAACTTATTCATAAATTCTTTCTTATATTGTTTTATTAGAAAAATGAAAAGAGAAGAAATATTTTTAAAAAAAAAAGAAGTAAAAACTAGTGAAAAACTCAATGATCATAAAATAGATAATGATATTGATAATTATATAAATAATTATTTTATAACAGAGGGAGACAAAAAATTTATTGTTGAAAAGTTTACTACATTAGTGTTACAGGGGATGTTTCCTAAGAATAATAAAGGAATAAGCTTATTTGAAAATATTTTAAAACATATTTGTATTATTGATATAAATTGCTTAGATATTTTTGTTAAAAAAATAATGGATTGCTTATGTAATGTTAATATATCAACACAAATCTGTAATTGCTTATTATCCTTATGTCTATTGTTACCATTATTAGTTAAATATAAGTCTACCTATTTAAAAGATATATTATATGTTATGAATGTTGGTATTGATATATGTGATGTATATAAAAGTTTTACTATTTTTTCCTTTTTGAGTATTTTATTTTCATATATATCAATTGTAAAAATAGACAATATTGATTATTCCTTAGCCGTAAATGAATATAAGAAATTTATACATTTTGAGAATATTCAAAAAGAATTAAATGATGAAGAAGTTAAAAATATAATAGTACAGAGAAAGGAATTGATTGATTATTTATGTCAATGGGTTTATGAATTTTTTGATAAAATTTTATATTTCATAAAATTCTCAAAAAGTGAAAAAAATAAAGATAATAAAAAACAAAATGGAGAGATTAAAGATAGTAAAATAGAAAATGATTTATATACAGGATTAAAAACTACTATTATTTCGTTGTTTATTCATCTAGATCATCAAATTATATATGAATTGTGTCAAAGATTTTTAAATAATATAGAATTAGAAAATTCAAAATTTTTGTCTATTATTCCTTATGCTATTGGTTTAGTAAATAATAAAAAAATTTTTGATATGCTTTTTAATACATTTTATAAAAAGTTAGTTACAAAAAGGAAAAAAAAAAAAAAGTCGGACAATGAATGCAATGATGAAAAGGAAACAGAACAAGAGGTGGAAAGTTATGTTTATACAAAAAATGAATATGCAAATGATGATACTATAAAATGTTATTTACTGTTTTTATCAAATCTAATTCGAAGAGCAAAAAATGAATTTTTGAATTTAGAAGATATATATAATTTAATTGAAATATATATAGTTGAAGATAATAATACTATATTCAAATATATATGTAAAATTATATATAGATTTTTAGAATATAATTTTAGTTTAACAATTAAAGATTATTCTTGTTTTAAGATAGATGAAAATATGACATATACAGACAAGATACTTACGTTTGCATATTGGGGTATTCCATGGCATATATTAAGTAATCAAAATAAATTAAATGAAAATAATCTTTTAAAAATGGATAAAAATGAAAAGATAAATACAAATGATGAAAATTATTTTAGTAACATCGACGAATTAATAAAATGGAAGTCTCCATCCTTAGAAGATATAAAAGTAGGAAAAAATTTTATTTTTTTACTTTTAGATTATTTAATAGATTTATTAATGCAATGTGAGATACCAATTTGCACACCTAATTTAATAAAATATATTAAAAAAAGAAATATAAAAGAAACAAGAATTAAATGGAAATTTACTTTAAATTATTCTAATATAATATCAAGATTTTATAAAGTAATAAAAGTTATTATTAAACCATTAAGTTTATTATATCCTGATGAAAGATATAATTATAATAACTTATTAGCAAAATGCCATGTTATTAATACAAAACTATCCTTTTATTTATACGTATATATATCAGAAATTATTATAACTTTATCATTACATGTTTTAAAAATTCCAAAGCAAATTATAGATATATCTCCATATATAGAATATAACAGTAACGATGAGAAACTAGAAAATAAATCATCTTTTAGTTCTCTAAATAGTGAAAATAGCATAAATGAAATAAATAGAAATAGTTATGATAAGCAAGAAATAAAAAAAATGAAAGAAGATTTTTTCAATAATGTTATAAATAATAGGGAAAAAGATATAAAAGCAGATGCTAAAATACAAAGGAAAATAATTAAGAATATACATTTATTACTACTTAAATGTAATGAAAATTCTAACTCTAGTTTATATAATGAATACATTAATAATGTTTTATCATTTACTTATAATATGTATCCAAATAGCTACAATTTTGATATTATAAAAAATCAATACATTAATAACATTTTCTTTTTATTTAATGAAAGATTAAAACAAAGAAAAAAAAATTATTGTTTTCAAGGTTATCGTAAACAGCTATGTAATATTTTATTTTTTATTAATTTGTCTATTTATTCTCAAGTTAGATCTTATGCACAAACTACTATTAAATTAATTTTACCATCTTTTAAAATAATTAAAGTTCCTTTTTTGAAAATATGTTCCTTTTATTTAAAAAATTATATAAAGTTATATATTTTAACACAAAAAGATAAAAAAGAAAATAAAGAATCATTAAAAGAAAATAATGATAATATAGAAATTGATGATAATGATAATGTGAGGAAATTATCTACTTTGAAGAGTTTTAGCGATTTAAATGCAAATGATTATTTCGAAAATAAATGTATAAGTTGTTTTAACGGTGTTATTTTAAATATAACAAATAGTATGGGATTAATAAAGAAAATTATAACAGATATACATTTATTAAAAAAGTTTATTAAAATAATCATCAACATTTTAAGATTAGATATACAAAAAGAAGAAATAACTCTTAAATGTATGAAACTAGTGTATGCCTTAATTAATAATAGATTTTTTAAAAATTCAGTAGATGAAAAAAAAAAAAAAAAAAAAATTAATTACTTATTTTTATTTCTAAAAGAAGAAAGTGAAAAAAAAAATAATGTATATGTGCAAATAGTAATTTTGTCCTTTTTAATTTGTTTTAATAACTTTGTTATAGAAAACAATTCTGAATTTTATTTTAATTATTTAATTGAAAATTTGTCAATTAAGAAAAACGTTCATGTTTATAATTTAGCATTTTATGGTTTTATAAAATTGTTAAAATATTATAATAATTTAAAATTGAATATACCAATTCATATATTAAAATATTTTGAAAAAGGAACAATTTATCAGAATTTTATTGAAATATGCATATATAAAAATTTAAAAAGTAAAAAAAAAAATAACAGTATAAATGCTATAATAATAAATTTGTCAAAAGTTCAGAAATCATTTAAAGGTTTTACTCAAATTAGCGAAGTACATCTAAAAGATTTTTATTGTTATTACATATTTTTTAAATTTTTAGTTAATTTACAAAATAATTACATAAAGGAAAATACACCTATAGAAAATGAAAAATGTGAAAAAGATATAAATATAAATCAAATAGACAGCATTGATCACTTCAGTAGTGATACAAATATAAATGATATTAGTATAAGTAATTACAAATATAAATATGTTGGAATAATATTATTTATACTAAATAAATTACAAAAGGATGAGCATTCAGACAATGAATTTAAATCTACCTTTATAGCAGTAATATGTCCATTACTGTTATCATTAAGAAAATTAAAAAATAAGGAAGAAATAAATAAAATTTTAAATGATATTATAGAATTATTAGAAAAGGAAATAGCTATTGTAAATAGCGAAGTATTTAGCATATGGATATATTATTTTCATTTATTGTTTATTAATATAAAAAAAAAATATATTCATATATATAATAAATTAATTGAATTCTGTTTATGTTGTAATTTTCATGACGTTTCTAATTTAATCTTTAAAAAAAAAATGCAATTATTAAATATTATACTTCTTTATAGTATGCATAAAGATATGCATCTATTAGATAACAATTTAAAAGATTTTTTAAAATTAATAGATAATGACAATATAACAGTAAGACAAAGAATAGGAGATATTTTATGTAACATTTTATATGTATCTTATGATCATAAACATTATGATCACTTAAAATATATTTATTATAATGTATTATTTTATTTATATAATATATCTAAAGGTGTTATTGAATATTTAGTAAATAATGAAAATTTATCAAAACAATCTAAATATATATATGCTCTTGAAACATTAATATATTTAACAATTACTATGTATACAAACAAATGTATATATGTTTTGAGTAATTTGGGAATTATTTTCTTAAAAATGTTTATATTATCCGTGAAATTAATTGACAATTATATAAATGAATTGATAAATAAATCTATTAAGTGCTTTTTATGTCCATCTTTATATTTATTTAAGTTATCAAATATAAATTATGAGAGTATAAAAGATCATGGTGTTAAATTATTTGCAGATCAAGATTTATGTAATTTGGATTTATTATTAAAAGATGAAATAGGAAATTTACTTATAAGGGAATTGAGTAGTTTACTTAATAATTCTAATTGGAAAGTTAGAAATTCTACCTTACAATTCTGTTATTTATTTCATTCATATTACTGTTTGTTTATTTATAGTAAAAAAGAGCATTCTTTTATGTTGAATATATTTATATCATTACTAGTAGATAATTATGTTGAAATTCAAAATTTATCCCGTGATATTTTAGCTTCCGTATTTTTTTATTATGATAGTATAGTTCTTCAGAAATTTTCTAATTTTTTTTTAACCATAATAAATCAAAAGAACATTTTAATGGATACTTCACAAAACAATACTACTAAAATCATAGAAAAAAGGAAAACAGTGGCCATTTTTGCTTTAATTAGTATAGTTAATTCTTTTCCTAATTATATTCCTCTTTGGCTCCCTAATATTTTAGTAAGTGTAGCTAAAGTATCTAATAATACAGTTCACAGTATAAAAAAAGAAATAGAAAAATGTATTCAAAATTTTTTAAGAACTCATAAAGATGAATGGGAATACAAATATAAACTTATTTTTACAGAAGATCAATTGAACATTTTAGATATGTATAAAGGTGGCTTAAATTACTTTACATAATATTAGTATTTAATAAAATGTTAAAAAAAATGTAAACAATAATACAAAAAAAAAAAAAAAAAAATAAAAAAAAAAAAAAAAAAAAAAAAAAAAAAAAAAAAAAAAAAAAAAAAAAAAAAAAAAAAAAAAAAAAAAAAAAAAAAAAAAAAAAAAAAGACTTTTTTTTAAAGCTTAAAAAAATAAAGTTTTACATTGAAAAAAAAAAAAAAAAAAAAAAAAAAAATAAAAAAAAAAAAAAAAAAAAAAAAAAAAAAAAAAAAAAAAAAAAAAAAAAAAAAAAAAAAAAAAAAAAAAAAAAATAAAAAAAAAAATAAAATAAAATAAATAAATGAATAAATAAATAACAAAAAAAAAAAAAAAAATGAAATAATAAAAAAAAAAATATAAATATAAAAATAGAAAGAATTATATGTATATATATTGATGTTAAATAATTTTTTAATTTTAAAAATTTATTTATATATACTTACCTTTAAATTAAATTACGTTTAGTTATATAATAACA
Source organism: Plasmodium gallinaceum (assembly GCF_900005855.1). Lineage (NCBI taxonomy): Eukaryota > Apicomplexa > Aconoidasida > Haemosporida > Plasmodiidae > Plasmodium > Plasmodium gallinaceum. The sequence goes on along the minus strand of NW_021628316.1, from coordinate 980,547 downwards.
ATAATAAAAAAAAAGAATTTTCATTTGTTATTTAAATTACAGTGATATTGAATTTCTTTGAAAATATTTATACTAAAATAAGAAATATAAATATATATAAATTAATAACACATTTTAATATATTAGATATATAAATTTTTTAAAAATGTTATATATATTTAACGTACTAATTATAATTTGAGAATTTTGATATATTAATAGGAAGTTTATTAAGTTTATAAAAATTTTTAATTGCATTAAGTCTATCATTTATGCTCTGATTATACTTATCACTTTTTGTACAAATAACTCTAAAAGGTATATTAGTTTTTCTATAAAAAAATATAAATATATATATATATTATTTTATTTTTTTTTTTTGAAATGATATATATATAAATATTACTAACACAAATTTACAAAATTTTTTGTTTATGAATTACTTTATAGTTTTTACTAATGATATATCAATTTTTTGTATATCAACACTCATATCAATTAAAATTAAAAATAGGCAAATTTGATTTCTCAAAAAAATATAATCATCTAAGTTATTTCTTAAAATTTCCATTTTTCTTTTTCCTATTCCTTCAGCATAACCTAAACCAGGCATATCAGTTAAAATAAATAACTTCTTTTTTTTCATATTCTCAAATGCATATAAATTTATTGATCTTGTACAACCACTATTTTTTGATACTTTAATAAATTTATTTTCATTTGTATTAATTAAATATTTTATAAAATTTCTTAGAAAAGTCGATTTTCCTACATTGCTCCTACCTAATATGCATATTTCATTAACTCCATAATTTTCTATTTTTTCATAATTATGAAATTTACCTTTAAAAAAAAAATATATATATATATATATATTATAATATTAATAGAGAAATAATGATATTAAAGGACTTAATAAAAAAATCAAGATAGGTGTCGTTGTTTTTTTTTCTTTTTTCTATATTTTATATGTATATAATTATATTAGTTATATAAGTTTTTTTTTTTTTTTTATATATAGTGTCTTTATGAGTTCAAGACTTCAATTTATTAATATAAAAAAAATTTTTTTTTTTTTTTAGATTAAACTGTTTTATGATATTTATTAATTATGCTTTATATTTATACATATATATTTTCTGAATTTATTCTTTTGATTTTTAATTTAACAAAAATATATATTAAAAATATGAAAGACACAAGTATTTCAAAAAAAAAAAAAAAAAAAACAATTTCTAATAAATATATAAATAAGATTATATAAAAAATATATGTACCATAAATAATAAAAAAAAAAAAAAAAAAAAAACATGTAAAACATATAAAATCCATAAATTATATATATATATATATATATATATACTATTGATTTATGAATGTCTTGTTTTTTTTATATTTAACCTAAAAAAGAAACATGCTTAATATCTGATAGGGTAAATTTTTTATTTACCACTAGAAGATTTTTTAAATTAGTCTTAATTTTATTAAAACTTATATTTTTAAAGAGTTTATATTCTAAGTCTTCTTTTTTATTTGTATCTAAAGGAAAAAGAAAATGTAAAAGTGAATTATAAAATATCATTTCTTTATTTTTAAGTTTATAAAAAATTACCTGCATATAGTACAATTTTTTGGTATTTCATAACACTGTTAGTTGTTTTGGGAATAAAACATTTGATAAACATAAGATTAAAACAAAACGTTAAAAAATACTTGAAGCATATAATTCTCTTATTTCGCATTTAGGTATCATAATTTAATTTTAAAATAAAAAAAATATAAAAGAAAATAAAAAAAACATAATTTTAACAAAGTTTAACCTAAAAATTAAAAAATTCATATAAATATTTAAGATTAACTTTAAAAATTTTTTTTTTTTTTTTTTTTTTTTTTTTTTGCATATATGCATTAAAGAATAATTATCATATAAAAATATAAAAGAAAATTTTACTTTAAAAAAAAGAATCACTTATATAACATTTCATATACATACTATTATATTTTTTTTCATAAAAATAAATAAAAGAATATATATAGTATAAAATGAAAAATATATATATATATATACATAAAAGAAACTAAAGAAAATCTCTTTTTATATATAATATAGGACGTATTTGATTTATAATATTTATAATTTTTTTTTCATACTTTAAATTTTAATTTTTTGTTTTGACGAAGGATTTCAACATCTATGAATCGATCACTTGTACTATTTAGAATTTCATGAACCTAGAAAAATATAATTATTGAAATTTAAAAAAAATTAATAAAAATTATAATATATATATATATATATTGAAATAAATATAGATATATGAACGTTATTATATTAAAAAATATAAAAAATATGGAATTATTATTTTTTTTTTAATTTTTGATAACCTCACAAATATTCTTTATATTTTTGTTGTTAATACTGAAGAGGACATCTTCTCTTTTTAAACCTGAGATTTCTGCAGGTGAGTTACTCAAAATATCATATATTTTTAATTCTTAAAAAAAAAAAAAAAAAATTCCAATGTCAAAAACTTGAATCAAATTTTAACAATAATGAATAAAATAAAAGGCATAATATATTTAATATAATAAACATATTATTACACAAATATAAGAAAAAATTAAACTTGCCTTTTTTGGAACTTGAGGAATTTCTTATATTAAATTCTTTTTCTTTTAATATAATTCCTAATATTTAATCAATAATAAAATTTTTATTAATTTTAAAATCAATTTAAAGAGTTTTGACTATTTAAATATGTACCTAAAAAGGGTTCTTTATATGTTCCTTTATATTGCAAATATTCTGCTATATTTTTTAGAATATTTATTGGTAGTGCTAATCTAATTAAAAAGGATAAACACAGTAAAATAAATTACGATATTTTTTTTTTTTTACATTTTTTCTTGTTATCACCTTCTGTTAATTATCGTTCTTTTTTTTTTTTTTTTTTTTTTTTATTTTTAACATACCCATAATTATCTATCTTTTTTTGAATCATTCCTACCAGATTTCCATTTTGATCAATTAATGGTGAACCTGACATACCTTGAAGATTAATATTTAAAAAGTTTTAAAATATGGGAAATTACTTGTAATATTAAGTGAATTCTATTAAGAAAATATGAATTTTTTTATAATAATAACCATTATTGATAGGATTGCTTATTTGTATAAAAGGATATAAGCATGGTTGCTCTTTTTCACTAAAGTTAGTAAATTTCGAAAATGTTTGTTTAGGTTGATTAACTATACCAATACTACATGTTTCTCTATCAAAATTCTGAAATTATATTTGTAAAAATGAAAATTATTTTAATATTAAAAAAAAAAAAAAAAAAAGAAAAAAAAAATACCTGTATTTGGCCAAATGTAATTACAAGTTCTCCATGTTTTAAAGTTTCCCTTTTAGTATCTAGATTAATATTTAAAAATATTCATTAATAAAAAATAAATATTATTATTATTATTGTAATAAAACATATATATTTATTACCTAACGATATATGAGGAAATTTTTTCTTTGAAACTATTTTCATAACGCAAACATCTGATTCTAAAATATGCATGTGAATAAACAATGTTATTTTTATATAAGATCAAATTTTTTTCATTGTTTTTTTTTTTTTTATAAAAGTTTACCATTATGTAGTCCGGATACTTCAGCTAAATAAAAATCATCGCAATTTTTTATAATAAATGTACCTTCTTCTAAATGCTTTGAGAATTTTATTTGAAAATTTTAGATAAAATAAAAATTATTTTTTTATTCTATTCTTTTTTTTTTTTTTTTTTTGCTTTTGTTCTTACTGTTACATTATGTGCAGCTGTTAATACATATCCTTCAATTATTATAAAAAAAAGTTAAAAATTATATAGAAAACATAAATATTTAATTATAATTCATATACACATTAACTATTTATTTTACTACATTTCATTGAAAAAATATTTAATTTGATCAATTTATGTTTCTTTTATTTAATTTGGTTTTTTTTTTTTTTTTTTCTTTTTTTGTTCTAATTCTTTTACCCCTTTTATCGTAAATAAATCCTGAACCTAGAAATGTTAAATCGTCAATTTTAAAATTAAAGTCAAAAGAATTATTTCTTTTAGGAATTTTATAAATAGTAACAAAGCTATTAAATAAATGATTTGGAATAGAAAAATAGTAATTTAACTGTTTATTTTTGTATATAATTTTTTTTCTTAATATATATAGTACAAGATTGAAGCAGTTGTAAAAAAATAAATAAAAATGAACTAATGTAAAGATAAGAAATCTTAGGGAACATTTAAAATAATAAAGAAGAATTTTAATTGCTAAATATTCATACTCAAGTAATTTAAAAAAATTATTTTTCTTATTTTCTTTCAATGTTGTATTTTTATCTAATGTGTCATTATCTGAAAGGATACAATTATTATTTTCACAATGTGATAGAGGAATATTTTTTAATGAAAAATTATACAAGCGAAGATAATCCATCTTATTTTTTACACTAATCATAGTATAATTATAACTATTTAAAAAATGATTTATAAAATTTTGCATATAAAATTCTCGAAGAAAGTGGGAATTATTCCATACTATTTTTGTTTTACAATAAATTACCCATAGGTATATTTTTTTCATTTTATAAAAATTGAAAAAAAATTAAAAAATGATTTTAAAATCATAAAAATTGTGGTGTAAAATAATGTTTTAAAAAAGATAAAGTAATTTAACAAAAATGTATGATAATGATTGAAAACTTAAAAAAAAAAAAAAAAAAAAAAGATGACTTGTAGTAACGTAAATAAATTAAAAAAATGTGTTCAACAAATTTATGAAAAAAAATTGAATACACAATGAACTTAAGATATATTTCATTAGATTTTCATATTATTTATTTTTTTTATTATTTTTTTCTTTTTTTTTTTTTTGCTTAATAAACAGTATTATAATAATTACTTTATATAAAAATATTATTTTTTTTACATATAAAATATTCATAATTTTAATTATTCTATTATAAATTATGTAAATATTTTTATAGATTTAAAATATAATATAAATTATGTTAAAAACATTTTTTTTTTTTTTTACTATATTTTTGGAAATGTAAGTTTTAATTAATATATATTCAAGTATTTTTCTTATTTTCATTTTTAAAATTATAAAAATCTACAAATAATTGGTATATAAATTTTTACTTAATAGAAGATTTGATGAACTCTATAACTAAATTTTTTAATAAGCAAAATAAATAAAATAAAATAAAATAAAATAAAATAATGTAAATGACATATGTTTTATAAATATATGAACTTAGATAAATACAAGATAAGTATTTTTTTTTTTTTTTTTATTACATGTTATAATGTATTTAAGTTGCTATCATAAGTAACGAATGGATCTGCAACTTTTTTGTTACGATTAGTTATTAAGAAGTATATCATAATAGTAAAAATTGTAATTATTATACAGAAGAAAATCATCGATGTATAAGTAAAAATAATTAAAGGTTCAATTTCATCTTCAATTTTACATTCCCCATTGTTACAGGGTACAACAATATGTGCAATGTTGTTCAAATCATACCCATTCATCAATCTATATCCATGACCGCATTTAGATGAACAAGAAGAATTATCAAAAAAATCTTTGCATTTATCATTATTGCATGAATCTCTACAGGGATAATCTAATTGAAGATCAATATTTTTTTCATCGTTCATTTCTATACTTAATCCTTGTAATTGATCATTACCAATGTAATCATGTTCTACACCATTTAACATTTTATTTAAATTTTTTTCTATATCATCTTTCATTTGTTTATTTATTATACCTTTTTTAATATCATCCAAACTTTGACCTACATCACGAAATTCAATAATTATAAGGGCAATATAAATTTGTACATTATTATCTTCATAATACATAGGACAAAAAAATTTAAAATTTTGTGCATTTCCTTTAGGGAATGTGTATTTATATATATCTCCTATTTTCTCAAAATTAAGTGGGCAATTATCATTAAAAAAATAAAGTGGTTTATTTAAGAGTTGCGCTAATATATATAAAGTATAACCTGGATATCCCATAATATAAAATGAATTTTGTCCAACGTTTACATTTGGTGTCAATTTATTAAATAAGTCAAGAATTATATCGGTAGATGATGGTGAATTATAAGTTGGATTTTTGTCAACTGAAATTTCTACTATTCCCCTATGAGTTAATAATTTATTATCATCTCTATTTTCAAAGATGCAATAAAATAATGTAGGTTTTTCTACTTCATTAATTTTTAAAATAGATGTATTATTATCATTATTAAATGTTATTTGTGTTTCAGATAACTCAATTTGATTTTTCTTAAATATGCTATATATAGATTTTCTACTATCTCCTGATGGTTCTAGAGAAATCTCATCAAAGCATTTTGTTATTATATGAAAGTCCTCATATCCTTTCTCATATTTTGGTATAATTATTCCAATAGTATCACCACGACTTAATTTATGATAACAAATTACATCTTCACTTTTATTTATATTAATACCCAAATTATATTTTTCAGATGTGAAATCACATATATAACCAGTATTTTCAACAGAAGAACAAAAAAAAAAATAAAAAAAAAATAAAAAACAAAGTATATACATATTGTTTTAAAATTAAAATACAAAAATAAGATAACATATAATGAAAGAATATTTGTACATAGAAATGTATTTAAACTTTATTAAAGAATACAAAATTAAAAAAATAATGAGATAAATTACATAAAAATGTTTAACATATATATAAAGAGAAAAAATTCTTTCAAAGAGTTAATATATTAAATTATTAAAAAATAAAATTAATACGGACGGAAAAAAAAAAAATAAAATTTAAATTTGTTTTTATTTCATATATATCAATATATATATATATATAATAAATATATTAATTGTTATAAAAATATGATTAATTATGAATAATATTATTAAAATTTTTTTAGTGTGTAAAAAAAAAAAAAAATTGTAATGTTAAATATTTAAATTTGATAAGTCTTATCTTTTTTACATGCAACAATTTATGCAACAATTGTGTAGAATATAGAAAAGTTCTATGTTTAAATTTTTTTTTCAGTCAAAATGCATTTTTTATTTTAAAAAAATGAAGAAAAAGATCAGAATTTTTGTTTTTAATTGATGTTTGAAAATTGTGTAAAAATAAAAAATATAAAATGTCTCAAAAATTACGATATATTATTTTTTAAAAATAAGACAATTTATTATATTAAATATTTTCAAGTTAAAAAATTTGTTTATACTTCATTTTGTCAAGCACTTAAAAAAAAAAAAAAAAAAAAAAAGTTTTTCCTTAAATTAAATAAATAATTTTTCTATATATATAAGATCAAGTTAATAAAATAAAATAATTAAGATTTATTTTAATGAAGGTTTTCTTAAAAATAAGAGAATAACCAAATTATCAGTATAACAAAAAAAAAAATAAAAATTATTTAAAAATATATTATTTCAGGAAAAAAAATTTTGAGTATTTTTTTTTATGCTTGAAAAATATTTGCCGTCTATATCAGCTCATATTGTCAATTATTGTTCACTATTTGTAATATTGATAATAATATGTAAATAATTATAATAAATTTTTTTTTTTTTTTTTTTATTTTTTTGTCTCCAGTTTCTAATATTTTTTATCAAAGTTAAGGATGAAAGTGAAATAAAAAAAAACATAAAATATCATGAATTATTAATAAATATATATCAATGAAAAATATTTTTTTTTCTTGTTAAAATTGTTCTTAATAAATAAGTGTATATTTATTTATGGGTAAAAAACATGTCCTATAAAAATAACAATTTAAAGTTGACAAAAATCTAAAGTTACTATTTGATAGAATAATAAAAAAAAAAATTATGATAAAAATAAAAAAAAAAAGGAAAAAAAATAATCGGCCACTTAATCAAAGTGAATATATATATATAAAGGCTTCATATTATTTAGTCATATTGCTTTTTTTTATAATTACATTTATTACTATATATATATATATATATATATATATATATAGATAGTAAATAATGTTTTATTAAAATTATAAATGTTCCTTTTAGAATTTCAATTATTAAATTATAAATTGTAATGAGATTTTTTGAAATGATATAAAAAAAAAAAAAAATAAATAGTAAAAATGTTAGTACATATATATATGCATATTATTATATTGCTACGAATATGTATATTCAAAAGAATTTAAAAAAAAAAAAAAAAATATATATATATATATATATATAATAATTTACTATTTAACATTTTAAAAGTTTTTTTTTTAATTATTTTTATTATAAATTCATTTTTACAATTTTCATATTGTTTTATATATTAATATACGTACAATTTTAATATATTTATATATGTTAATATTATTATGTAAATAATAGAAATGGTAAATATTATAATTTCTTTTTTTTTCTTTTTAATCAAATGTAAAATCTTTGTTTAAAACAGCATCATCACTGTTTGTGAAGACGTTATTTAAAGGTAATGGAGCATTATTTAATTCATTATTAATAACAAATGGGAAATATTTATATAATATTTTCCAAGCTTTATTGCAAATATTGTCAACTTTTCTATCTTGTAAAGCATCAATTTTATGAACACTATCACATTCTTCAAATAGATGTACATATGGATTAGCTGGTAGATTATCTCTTAATTTTTTATTTTCACCCATTTCTAAAATATTTTCTAAACCTTCTAATGTAACAGAAATAATGTTAGCATCTTCTACATCTAATAAATTAGATAATGAATGTATAGCACCACATTCTACAAGGTATTCTATTTGTGATTCAGATCCACCTGAAGAAGCATTGGAAATAGCCCATGCAGCTTCTTTTCTAACTTCAAAATCTTCTTTCATTAAAATATTAATAAGTTGAGGGATAACATTATTATCAATAACTGCTTGAATTTGAGAAATATTTCCAGCGGTAATATTTGATAATGCCCAACAGGCCTCTTTTTTGATACTTTTTTTTGAAGAATTAAGTAAACATGATAACTTTTGAACTGCACCTAATTTAACAACCACATCAGTTTGTAAATCATCTCCTGTAACAATATTTCCTACTGTTCTTAATGCTGGTGTTTGAACTAAAAACGAACAATGACTAAGCAATTCTACTACTCTTTCTGCTACACCTGCATCTAAAACTGCATTAATATTTTCATTTGACCCATCTGACAAATAAGAAAGAGTCCAACAAGCATCTGTTAATATTTCCTCATCATCATTATAAATTAAGGCAGCTAAAGTTGGTAAAGCCTTTGAGACAATTTCAAATTTTGGTGCAGGTTTTCCTCTACATAAATTTGATAAAGTCCACGCAGCATTTCTTATTAAAGTTCTTTTATGACTAGTTCTTAAAATTTTTAATAATAATGGTAATGAATTTTGATTTAAAACGTATTCTCTACATTCAGCTGAATCTCCTGCAATATTTCCTAATGCCCAAACTGCTTGTTCACATACATCTTCTTTTTCACTATTTAATAATCTTACAAGATGTGGTACTGCATTATTATCAATTACTACTTTTGTTTGCTCTTGAGATCCAGAAGCAATATTTGTTAATACCCATGCTGCTTCAAACTGCAAGTCTGTTTTATCATCATATTTTAAAAATTCTACTATGTATGGGACTACTCCTGAATTTATTACTTCTTGTATTGGTGGTCCCTTTTCAATAGATAATAATTTTCTTAACTCTCTTGTACTATTTAATTGTGTTACATATTCAGATGATCTTACACCTATAGCTAACGTTGGTATTTTTTTTAACATTTCTAATGTATTTGAACTGTTATTAGATGAAGTGTTACATATGGATTCATTAGTTGAATCATCTTGATTAGTTTTTAAATAATTTAAATTAAATGGATTGTCTTCAAAGCCTGTATTAGCCATTATCATGGCTCTTTTACTTTCTAATTGACATTCTCTTTGTTGTTTTCTTATTTGAACTACTAAATCTTCTCTTTTTCTTCTTGTGTCATCACAATTTTTTTTAAACTCTTTTCTTCTTGCTTCAATTCTCCTATCCATTTTTTTCAGTTTATTATTTATTCAGAAGATAAAAAAAAAAAAAATGCATAAGATTAATACCAAATATCAGTGCAATAAAGATATTCAAACATGTAAAAGATAATGAAAAAATATAATATTACTTAATTTAAAAAATTTATATTCATATATACATACTTATATATATGTTCTTTTATTTTTTTAAAAATTTGAATTTATATACAAAGTTCTTTTCTTTTTTTACTTAAAAACATATTTTATTAGAAAAAAGAAAAAATTTCTTCTGAATTTTCGAAACATATATAATTTTTAAAAACACAAATGATTCTTCTATTTTTTTTTATTTATACATTTTTTTTTTTAAATAAAATTTTTACTTTTTTTTTTTTTTTTTTTTTTGTTTATGATGTACATTCCATTTTTTTTTAATAATTTGCTTTTATATTTTATTATAAAAATATAGTTTTTTCATTCAAAAGTAAATTACATAATAAAATAAATTTTATATTTTAAATATTTTTATCTTTTTTTTTTATATATTATATATAAATTTATATATTTTTATTTTAAACTGTGACATATTTTTTAAGATTAAATTTTTTTTTTTTTTTTTTATTTTTAAGTTTATATATATAAATGAAAACTAAACAAATAATCTTGACCAACATGTACAAAAAATTATCTACTTTTAAATAAAATTGTCAAATATACATTTTTTTATATTAAGGAATTTATTTTTTTTTTTTTTTGTTAATTATAATGATAAAAATTCCATATAAAATATGCCATAAGAATTAGATATTTTTTCAATATTGGTTATAAGATGTTCAATATATATTGTCCATTTTTTTTTTTTATGTATCATTAACTTTTATTGTATATATATATATATATATTCCCTTTCAAAAAAAAAATAAATATAACTTTTAATGATTTTAAACATATGAAAAATGTGATAAAAAATATGTTAGAAAATGTAAATAAAAAATTATGCAAATAATAATAAATAGTATCTGTGAGAAAATATTAAATTTCAAATAATTCTCTAATTATTTTTTTCTTTTTTATATAAATTTTTTATATATATTAATTCATATAAAAATTTTTATCGAAGATAAACTTAATTCTTCAATTATTCTTTGTATAATAAGCATATGATGAAATATAAAAAGATCTATAAAATTAAGACATATTTTTAAATGGAAAAAAAAAGTAGAGAAAAGTAACTTCTCTAAAAAAAGAAATATTTAAATGATTTTCTCTACTAATTACAGTTTAATAAAAAAAAAAATTACATATATATATATATATATTTTTTTTTTGAAATAATATTGATGTAAATGAATACTTTGGAATAAATATACTTAGTTTTTATTTTTTTTTGTCTACAGTTTTTATTAGATATCTTTTTATAAAAATAAATTTAATATATAAAAGTAAATAAAAAGAATATTTACCTTTTTTTTATCATTTTTTATCAGTAAAAATAGTGATACAAAATAAAATGAAAAAAAAAAAGGAAAAAAAAAAAAAAAGCTTCTCATTAAAAAAAAAGAAGTAAAATTCTTCAAAATTAAAATTATTCTCTCGGAAAAGTTGTATTAATAACCACTCTTTTTTACCATATATGAAAAATATACTTAGAATTTATTTTTTCTTTTTTTATCCTTAAACAAAATATGCAACAAGCTTCACTTTTCATACTTCAAATATAAATATGAATATGTCTACATAAGCCAGAGAATAAAAAATAATTTCAATATTCATATTATTTCCTTAAAAAAATAATTAAAAAAGTGTTTTAAAAATACAAAAACTGTTCTAATTTATTTATAATTAAAAACAAATTCAAAAAAATATATATATTTAGATAATTTCTAAATAAAGTGTTTATTTTTTTTTATTTACATTATTTTATGTTATTTTAATAAAAACAGAAGTTATTAATGAACTTTTATTACTTCTTTTTTTCTTTATAAAATTAAAAATATATATTATATATGGATTATGGAAATGTTTTTTTTTTCTTAAATATTTCTTTTTTTTTTTTTTTTTGTTTTTCTAATAAAAAGTATTAATAAATTTTAATATAATTTTCATAATTTATTATTTTTTTTTAATCATAATATGAATAAGAATTTAACTATTTTGTTTTCGTTAAGTGAGCATTTTTTTTTTTTTTTTTTTTTTTTTATGAAGGCAAGAGTCTTTAGAATTACAAGTTGAATTATATTCATAATTAGAATTATAATTTACATTCCTCCTATTTTTTTTTTTTTGTTTCATATGGCTACTTTTTATAATATTTATGTTCATTTTTATGTTTATGATATTTATTTTTAACATTATATTCCACAGAATGGTTATTTCTATCAGAACTAACGTTTAAACTATGTCTTTTTCTTTCTTTATTTTTTTCGTTTCTTCTAGAATTATGATAATCATTATTATATTTTTTCATATCTGCATGTTTTCTTTTTTTATTTTTCTTATAATAATGATCTTTGTCTTCATTTATTTTCTCTCTATTATTCAATTTCTTATTATCTTCATTAGATGTTAATTTTTTTTTATATGAACTCAAATATTTATACTCTTCTTTTTCTTCCTTTTTATTTTCTCTATTATGATATTTATTTTCTTTTTTGTCATAATTTTTATCATTTTTACCATAATAATTTTTGGGAATTATTAATGTATCACCATATTTTTTTTCTTTATTTCTGCTATATTCCTTTTCATAGTACTTATCATATGTTTCTATATCGCTACTATATCTTTTTTTACTATTATTTTCATATAATTTTTCTCCACTATGCTTTTCTTTTTCTTTATATTTACGTGATTTATCATCTACATTATGTTTTTTTTCACTTCTGTGTTCATATGATTTATCTTCATGGTATCTTTTTTTTTTCTCCTTCAGCCTATATGATTCATCTTTGTTATATTTAGTTTTTTTGTCTTTACATTTATATGATTCATTTTTATTATATTTTGACCTTTCATCGTGTTTATATGACTCACTTCTGTTATTTTTATTTTTTTCATCTTTATTTTTATATGATTCATTTTTACTGTATTTTGATTTTTTATTGTACTCATATGAATCACTTTTATTATATATTTTTCCTTCTTTATATTCATATGATTCACTTCTGTTATTTTTATATTTTTCATCTTTATATTTATACAGTTCATTTTTATTACATTTTGATTTTTCTTCATGTTCATATGATTCACTTCTATTATTTTTATTTTTTTCATCTTTATATCTATATAATTCATTTTTATTGTATTTTGATTTTTCATTATATTCGTATGATTCACTTTTATTATATATTTTTCCTTCTTTATATTCATATGATTCACTTCTGTTATTTTTATTTTTTCCATCTTTGTATTTATATAGTTCATTTTTATTATATTTTGATTTTACTTTGTGTTCATATGATTCACTTCTGTTATATTTATTTTTTTCACCTTTATATAATTCATTTTTATTGTATTTTGATTTTTCACTGTGTTCGTATGATTTACTTCTACTATATTTTTTTTTATCTTTATGTAATTTTTCTTCATCACTACAAAATTGTTCAGATTGTTTTCCTCTTTCCTTTGAGTAATATTTTTTCTCATCTTTATCAGAATACCTTTCACAACTTTCTTTATATTTTTCTTCTTCATCTCTGTTAGAATAATTTTTTTGTTTTTTGTCATACCAAAATTTTTCTTTATAATATTTGATATCATCTTCATTAAGTTTCCTTTTTTTATCATAATTTTTAGTTTCTTTTTCTTTATATTTAATATTTCCTTCTTTGTTGTACAAAGAATTAAGAGATGTTTTATAACTTTTTTTTTGTGTTTTGTAATTATAACTTAATTCGCTTTCACTTTTTCTTTCGTATTTACATTTATTTTTTTGGTGACTATAAGAGTCTGAACTTTCATCATTTCTATCCCTTTCATTATGATTTTGAGTTTTTGAATAGTTATTCTGGTGATCGTTCTCCTTTGTTTCTTCTTCTTTCTTAAAAATTGAATCATCTTTGTTATCATTAGAATTGTACTTATTATTTTTATCTGTTTTTGTAGAGTCTTCTGGTAATATATTAAATTTATTATGTGGACTTTTAATATAACTATTTTTATGTTTTTTTTCAAGACTAAGAGAATGACTACACTCTTTATCAGATTCATTTTTTAATACATCATCACTTTTTCTTTTTGACTCATTTGATAAATATTTATTTTTGTTATTAATGTTTTTTTTTATATTTTTATAAGTTTTTTTATCACTATAACTATTATTATTATTATTATTATTATTCTTTCTATAAAAAAGCATTTTAGAAGATTTTATGTTGTAATTATTATATTTATATTTATAGGAATCTTTTCTATGCTTTTGATTGCGATAATTTTTATTATCTTTATATTTTAAATAGAATTTTTTTTTGTTTTCATTTTCATATTTGTTATATTTCAAGCTATTTCTTTCGTTCGATCTAATCTCAAATTCTCTTATATCATTATCACTTTCATATTTAAATATTCTTATGTTATCATCATTGTTTTGATCATTATTTGAATTTTTATAATCAGATTGTTTTTTATCATCATTATTAAAAACATTTTTAATTGCATTTCTGGTATAATTATTTTTATATTTTGATAAAGATTGGCAAAAATCAACATGTATTCTTCTATCGTCAATAATAACATTATCCATTTCAAAATAGGCATTTAAACAATCTTCCTTTTTTTCAAATTCAATGAAGGCATACTGAAGTGAATTATTAGTAACTTTATCTTTGATAATTTTGCAAGATTTTATTATTCCGAATCTTGAAAAAATTATTTTTAAATCTTCTTCTTCTGTTATAGGGTTTAATTTACATACAAATAAAATATTTTCTGGAGGTTTTAGATCAGCATCTGGTATGTCACCTAATATTTCTAATGTAAGTGCACTTGCTTTGGCATCTTTATCTTTTAATTCTTCAGTAGCTTTTATCTCACTCTCTAATTCATTATTTTTTTTATTGTTTTCATTATCTTCTTTTTTATTTTCATTTTCTTGTATTTGATCTTTTTTAACTTCACTTTCATTAAAATTATCACATATATTTATCAATTTTTGCTTATCATTTCCATCATTAAATTTGTTTTGTGTTGTTTTATTTTTATTACTTAATTCTATATTACCATTTGTCCCTGATAAAATGCTTTTATCCATTAATTTGTCTTCAATTAATGAAGAATTTGTTACTTTTTTCATATTATATATATATATCTGTAAAAAAATAAAATATAAATATTTTTTTTTATTTTACTTTTAAAAATATTTACATAAAATATTATAAATAGTCCCAAACATTTTTTTTTTTTAAATCAAATGTTCAATGAATATAAATTCTAAAGACTAAATAATGTATCTAAAATAAAGTCTTAAACCTTTTTAAAATTACATAAATATAGAAGCTAAAGATAGTTTCTTTTTTCTTTCTTTTTTTTTTTTTTTTTTTTTTTTTTTTTAACATTAAGGTGCTCTTAATATAAATTTATGATTATTACTTTAAATATTTTATATATAACTTTATAATTTTTAACCTTTCTTGTAGTGAAAAAATATATATATATTGCTATTGTTATTACTATTTTATTAGTGTTTTTTTTTTTTTTTTTTTTTTTTTTTTTTAACATTAAGGTGCTCTTAATATAAATTTATGATTATTACTTTAAATATTTTATATATAACTTTATAATTTTTAACCTTTCTTGTAGTGAAAAAATATATATATATTGCTATTGTTATTACTATTTTATTAGTGTTTTTTTTTTTTTTTTTTTATTTCTTATTTTTTTCTATAAATGTAAAAAATATATTTTTTTCCTTCTTTTTATATAATAAAAGTTAAATTTTTTTTTTTTTTATAAAAATACATAAATAACATTTTTATTACAATTATTGATATTATTATTATTATTGTTGCTGCTAAATTTATATACTCTAAAACTACATATATTACGACCAAATTCTCTTTTTATTAATGTAATAATTTTTTTATCTCGTTTAACAAAATTTAAGCTGTTATAAGTTTATTTAATTGAATAGTTGAACAAATGGTATTGCAATATGTAGTTATATTTTTATAAAATTAAAAAAAAATTATTTTTAAAAAATTATAAAATCTTAATTCAATAAATTTTTTTTTATTTTTTTTTTTTTTAAAGTGCAAAAATGTTAATATATATATTTTAAACAAAAATATATGTACTTTTTCAGTGAAGATTTTATGATATGTAGAATATAATATTATTATTTCCTTTAAAAAGAAAACTTTTTTAACTATTGGTTACACGTATGTATATTTTATATTAGAGATTATCTTTCATACTGAAAAATATACAATTTATTTATTTTTAAAATTGTAGAATTTTAATAAAAAAAAAGAAATATTCTACAATTTATAGACAATTTTATAAATTTTAATTTTTTTTTTTTTTTTTTTTTATATAACTTATGAAATTTAAAAAAAATATTATGAAAAACAAATGAATAATGTTTATAAATATGTAAATATGTATATTTAAAACTATATTTAATTTTTAAGGTATTTTTTTTTTTTCCTTTATAAATCATGATGCATACTAAAAAAAAAAAAAATATATATAATAAAATATACACTTTTTCTAACTATAATTTTATACATATATATATTCAGAAGTATTAAAAAAAGATGAACAAAAAAGTTATATTAAATATGGATTTTGAACATTATGTATAATTTTAAGAAAAAAATGACAAAATGTGGTACACATATATACTTTTTAGTAAATTTTCATAAAAAAAATAAGCATTTTACCAAATGATATAATGTGAAAAATATAAAATTAATTATTGAAAAAAAAAAATAAAATAAATATAAAATATAAAATATTTTTTATATTATTTATTTAATATTTTTCTTTCTTATATTAATAACAAGCTATATTATTTATTTTCTGTTTTTCGTAAAATAATTCCCTTTAGCTATTAAATTTATGATTACATTATGAAAAAAAAAAAAATGAATAAGATATTTATTTTAATCTTTAAAATTTATTATTTTAATATGATATAAATATCATATTATCAAAAGATACTTCAGGGAGGTGATATATTTAAATTTTCCATTTATAAAATATATGTATTTTATTTATATTTTCCATTTATTATTTTTAATATTAAAATAATCTACATCCTTACTATATATGTAATTTACTTTTGATGATAATAATAATTACAAATTTTTCTTATTTTTTTTTTTATAAATTTTGTGCTTTTTCCTCTACTTTATTTTCAATAAAATTAAAAGATTCTTTTACGCAATTTTTTATTCTTCTGTTATATTCAATTCTATTCTCAACAAATAAAAGAGCAGCTTCTTGATTAGCTGGACTGTTGGGATTAGGATCACTTAATAATGATTGAATTGATGTTAAAATTGCAGATATATCATAAATTGGACTCCAATGTTTTTGAAGTATATCAATACAAATGTTTCCGTCCATATATATATTGGGATGAAACATCTTTGTTAAAAATTTTACTTTAGGTGGTTTGTTTGGATATTCATTTCCAAATAAAAGTTCTAATTGAAATGTACCTATATTAACAAGAAAAAAAAAAAAAAAAGAAAAAAAAAAGACATTAAAATAAATAATATATGTGCTTTTAGTATAGTTTAAAAAAGATTAATTTAAATAGATTTTTTTAAATAAAATTGAACATAAAATATTTTAATACATATATATATAGGATGATTTTTTCAAATACATTTTATACTGTCATCTAATATAATTTTTCTTTTTTACCTCCTTCCCAAGGAGTATCAGTTGGACCAAATATAACTGCTCTCCATTTCATGATATCATTTCCTATCGGTGAACCACTAATACCATATGGTGAATCCATTTGAAGTTTCCTAAAATCACGTATTAATCTTTTTTTTGCTAAATTTGACATGATTTTAAAAGTAATTTATATATATATATATGTTTTAAATAAAAATCCCTTAAATTGTATAAAAATAAAGTTATATAAAAACTTATATATATCTAATCACTTAATAAAACCCCTATTTTTACTAATTTTTTTTTTAAATTACAATCTCAAAAAAACATTAAACACATGATTTCATAAAATATACGTAAAAATTGCAAATTATGAAAATTTTGAAAAGATACACATAAAAAAATAATGTAAATATAATATACATAAGTAATATATATATATACAGGAAAATAATATATAATAATTATAAAAGTATATATATAAAAAATATAAATATGTTTATCTGCTTTTTATATATAAGAAATTTTTAAACAAAGTAGAAAAATGTATAAAAAAAAACTTATATCAAAAAACTTAAAAAAAAAAAAAAAAAGAAACGCACAAAATACATATTTTATAAATGTATACAAATTCAATAAAAAAAGTATGTTATTTTAGGTGTTTCATATAACTTTTAAAAAAATTATAATCTAATTAATTATTATCAGTAAATGTACATATTTGATAGCTATTTTTTATATTCATAAAAAAATATTTGAAACAAATTTTTTATATAAAAACTTTCTTTTTATTTTTTTTTTATTTCTTGTTTTTTTTTTTTTTTTAATTAAATTTACTTTTATTATATGGTTATATTTCTTAATATTTATTTTTCTTTTAAATTTTGCATTTTTATATTTGAAGTTCATGGTCATTTTTTATTTTTTTATTTATCTTTTTTTTTTTTTTTTTTTTTTTTTTTTTTTTTTTTTTTTTTTATTTTTATTTTTGAAGAATTTTATTGAAAATGATTAAAATTTTATTTTTTCATAAATTTTAATAAAGCAAAATATTTTAGCATACAATTAACAAAATAATGATAATAAAAATATTAATAATTGTATATTTAAATATATAAATTAAAAGTATTTACATTTATAATTTTTTTTTTTTTTTTTATCTTCTTTATTTAGCTACCTATAAATATAAGAGTAAAATGAATTCAAGTAATATCGGCATTAACATTTATGATTAATGCTGTTAAGGAGTATTAATTATAATTATTTTATTATAAAATAACTTCCTTAAATTTTATTAAATTTTTATTTATAAATATAACCTAATATAGCTAAAAAACAAAGAAAAAATACACATTTGTATAAATGCATAAATGTAAGCACATAAATATACATATATATTAAATGATATAGATGCGGTGGCACATATAAAGAAAATTTAAGTGTGCTTCTGTAGACAATTTTTTTATAAAAACACCACCTTCCGTTTTAAATTTCAAATTTGTATCAAAAAAAAATATATATATGTATTTTTTTAAAATTTTGTAAATAAAAGAACAAAATGCCTAAATATTATTGTGAATATTGTGATATATATTTAACACACAGTTCACCAGTTGGTAGAAGACAACACATTCATGGAAGAAAACACATAAGTGCAAAAATAGAATATTTTCAAAATTTGTTGAGAGAAGAAGGTATTACACCTCAAAACTTTTTAGGTTTTTTGAATAATAGAAATTATAACAATTCAATGGTATATCCAATGATGAATTATATGCCTAATAATATAAATATGTATATGAAATATAATCAAATGAAAAGTTATCAACACCCTTTAAGAAATGTTAATACATTTCGTTTAAATGTACCTAATAATAAATATTCAAGAGTTGGTTATTTTCCACCTAATGCTGCAAAATGTCCACCTAATCAAGTACAAAATATAAATTATCCTAATAATAATAAATATCCTAATAATTCCCTTACCCACCCTAATATCATTAATGTAAATAACAAAAACAGTAATTATATAGGTAATAATCAACTTAGTAATAATCTAGATTTAAATGATACAAATAAAAACTCTATCACTAATACAACAGGAAACCCAACTTCCTTTAATGATAATAGTTGTCAAATTATGAACGAAAATAACTTGAATAATATAAATAATAATCTAAATAATGACAATAGTAATTTAAATAATGCAAATAATATATTAAACAATACAAACAATAATTTGTACAACGAAATTAATAATTTAAATAATACTACTAATAGTAACACAAATAACACATACAATAATCCAAATGACATAACTTATAACTTAAAGAATAATAACAATCATGGTATCCTAAATCAAAATGGTTTAAAAAGTAACTATAATCAAAAAGATATAAATCCTGAAGTAAACTCTGATAATAATTACACATATGAAAAAAATTTAAATAATTATAATAATGAAGTTAATCATCATTATAACAATGATAATGTAATAAATGAAAATGACAATAATGAATAAGTTTTTACAGTGTAAATTATAATTTTTTAAATTATAAATATTTTTTTTTTTTTTTTTAGTAATTTTGTTTTGTTTTTTAGCATTCACTATTTTAAACAAAAAAATAAAGATTTACATAAAAATATAATAAATAAAAATATTAATTCATGTTTAATATATCTTTCCATACGTACATTATTTTATTCATTCTTTTATTAATTTCACCTTTTTATTTATTTATTTTTTTTTTTTTTTATCTTTGATAAAATTATGCTTTGTTCTATCTAGTACAATACATTTATCTTTCATATGTCTATAAACATATATATTAAAATATTGCATATAATAAATATGAAACATATTTTTAAATAAGTTATTTCCTTATATAATTTTTTTTTAACTAATAAAAAGTTCCCAAAATTTTTTTTTATTATGTGTGTTATTAATATAATTATATTTAGATTTATATGCTTTAAAAAAAAAATAAAATAAAATCATTGATATATTTACATATAATCATCGAAAATAAATATATATATTTGTGAAATATATATACAGTATTACTTAAAATTAAAAATGAATATAAAATAATAATTAATATGTATACTTGTAAAAAAAAAAAAAGAAGTAAAATATGTAAATTTATTAATTTAATTAAAAAAAGATCTATAATATATGAGAAATAAAATAACAAAAAAAAAAAAAAAAAGTAAAACTGTTTATTAAAAGCAATCTTCATACGCATTTTTTGAATGTTTTTTTTCATGATGATCTTTTAATATAGACTGATTAACAGTGCACATAAAAGTATGTTTACATAATTTACAAATAACATTCAAATTTTTTGAAGCATCTTTAACGGTACTATTTGGCTTTGCTTTATCATTCCTTTTTGATGACCTAATTCTATCAACTTCTCTTTGATTTCCTCTAGTCATTTTTTTTTTTTTCTTTTAAATGTTTTCTATTTAGTTATATTAGAAAAAAAATAACAAATAAATGATTATAAATTTACAAAAAAAAAAAAAAAAAAGAATTATTTAATATGTATATAGGTAAAAGATAGAATGATTTTATGTATATAATTTAAAATAATATATATTAAAATATCATATAAAATAACATAACAATTAAATAATATTAATATGTAGAAATTAATATATTAATTTTAATAACAGACCCTTTATTATTTTATTTTTTTTTTTATTTTTTTTCTGTTAAGTATATGATGAAAAAAAAGAAAATTAAAATAATGTTTTTTAATCGAATGCATAAAAACATCGAATATATAATTTTACAGTTTTAAGAGATCAAATAAATATTTTATATAAAAAACAAAAAAAAAAAAAAAACTTTATACCTTATATGAATCTATGCTTATAATAATATATTTATTAAAAAATGGCCCATTAATACATCAAAAAGAAACATTCGAGGGTATTCATTTTATTAATATATTCGATTTCATCAAATTATATTATTTTTAAATTTAGTTTAAAATATTAAGTTTTAAAAAGGAAATCTTTTTCATTATTTAAAATTTTCGTATAATATTATTAAAAACATAAAAAGGCAATAATATTAAAAAGAAAAAAGGATAAAATAAAAACATATATTAAAAAGGTAATAATAATCTCAAAACTAATTAACAAAAAATATATATAAAATAAAAATTGTAATATTAAATTATATATTCAGTGTGCATTATTCATTAAAATACCAAAAAATAAAGAAATTTTCAAAAAACTTGAAACAATTCAAAAAAAAAAAAAAAAAAAAAAAGTTTAGCAAAGAGGACAATATAAGTATAAATGATTTAAATTTTTTTTAGAAATTTTATATTAAAGAAAATTCATTTTTTTTTTTTTTTAAATTACGAAATATTTTAATTTTATGAGCATTTGAAGATAATGTATCATAAATTCTGTAAAGAAAATCATATAATTCATTATAATCATTAGTATAATGGCAAAACTGGACACCTTGTAAATATTCTTTTCCAGTTTCATAATAAATTAGATCTGCAGTTTTTTTTTTAGTTTGCAATGAAAGATTTATATCTTTTTCCTTTTTATTATATTTTCTTTGTATTGTTTTTGATGTTCTGAAATTATGTTGCAGGTCTTTTTTTTTTTTTCTTGAAGAGATAGGTTCTGTGTGAATTTTATGAAACATTAATTTTTTTATATTTTTAGACTGTGAAAAATTTGAATCAAATGCATTTTTTTTAATATTTTTCATTGAAATTTTTAAATTTAAATCATCTGGTATATAATCTTTCTTTTTTTTATTATTCTTTTTTTTATAATTTTGATATATATATTTTTCATATTCATCTTTTTCTTTCTTATCATTTATATCTTTTTCCACATTTTTACTTCTGCAATCATCTTTATATTCATCTGCTTCTTTATTTCGTTCATCTTCACATTCATTTGTTACATTGTCTTCATTTTCGTTTTCATACGTTTCTTCATTCCATTCATCTTCATTTTCATCTGTTTCTTTATCTCCTTCATCTTTATATTTATCTGCTTTATATCCTACATCTTCACATTCATTTGTTACTTTGTCTTCATTTTCATTTTCATCCGTTTCTTCATTCCATTCATCTTCATTTTCATCTGTTTCTTCATTACATTCATCTTCATATTCATATATATCCTCGCCAACATCAAAATCATTATTCTTAAGATTATTTTCATAATAATAATTATTTTTTATTTCATTACTTTCCACTTCTGAATTTTTAGTATAACTGATAGTATCGCAATAATTTTTAAAAATATTTCTCTTTTCAAAGATATTTTCTATTTCTTCATAAATTTTTTCATTTTTATTTATAAGATGCTTATATGATTTTTTATTTTTAACATAAAGCTTTTCTTTTTTATTAGTTGTAATTTTTTCTTTATTTTGTGTGTTTTCATTAAAAAAAATGCTTTTAAGTGAATCTAGAAAAAAGTATTTTTTCTTTTTTGATTCTTCTTTATATTCATTTTTAAAAATAGTGCTTTCTAATTTAATCTTTATTAATTTTTTTTCTTTTGTATCATCAACATGATAATATTTTTCATTTTGCCTTTTTGTATATTGTTTAAGAACATAAACAGGATTTGTATTAAACCAGTTGTAAGGTTTAATTTCTGCAAGATTCTTGTAAGTTATATTATTTACTTTTTTTTTTTTATTTAAAGAAATATTTATAACATTATAAAATAAAAAATATATTAAAGTATGAAAAAAAAAAATTAGAGGAAGAATTAAAATACTTATACTATATGATCTCCATAACCAATAAAATGGCAATATTGATAGTATTCCTAAAAAAAAAAAAATATTTCACAGATTAAAAAAGTAATTAAATAATGATATGAATATCTTATGTTTATGTTATTAATTTTAAAATAAAAAAGGAAATGCTCATACCAGTAGGAATAGACCAAAATATCATAACAGTGTCAAATAAAAAAGTGCTATAATAATAGGTTACCTTTGTTTCTCTAAGAAATAAGTAAGTATCTCTATATTTTATAAATAGATAAGATAAAAAAAGAAGTAGAAATGTAAAAGAAGTACTATACTTATTATGCGTGAAAAAAAATAATAATAAAGTAGTAGTAAAACTAATAACTATTTCACTATATCTATAATGCAAATTACATTCAGGGCATTGAATTAGTTGCTCTGCTTTTTTAATTGTTGTTTTGGGAAAAAATAATATTCTTACTGACTTATAAATGAATGGAAAAATATACACACCAAAAATAGAAAAAAAAGTAGGAAAAAAGGAAATAAAAGGGAGAATATTATAGTTTAAAGATTGGCAAAAAGAATATTCTTCCCCTAAAACAATGTTTTGTAATTTAAAATGATTAAAAAACTTACTAGAATAAAATGATCTTATTTTGTTATCTCCTCCTGCGTTAGTTAGGTGAGTAATAAGAACATTAAGTAAAAAATTAAATTGCTGAAAAATGCTATTAATGCAAAACACAAATGCTTCAGTTGACTGTTTTTTTTGAAATTTCATGAATTCACCAACTAATGTAGTTAAAAAAGTAACTAACAAATTACCAAATCCAATAAATATACCTAAAACAATTGAAATAATTACATTAAATAATACTTCATGTTTTTTTGGTTTTTCTATAATACTTGCATGATGCAAGGCAAATATAGCATAAGGTCCATAAAATATAATACTCCACATTATAATTATAAAAAAAAGAAATATTATTACAATAATTATTTTCATTAATATTATTATAGGAGTGTGATTACCAATATTTTGCCACTTTATATCTATCGGTTCTACATTACATTTTCTAACTTGAAAATTTGTTCCTTCAATATTAAATTTTTTGAAAAACTCAGATAACACATTTTGAATTTTTTCTTTTTCTTTCTCTTTTTGTTTTCCAATTTTCTTTTTTTTTCTATTATCTTTTTCGTTATTCATAGAGACATTATTATTATGTATCCTTTTATTATTATAAAAATATGGCAATAGCTCATAAGAAAATGTATTTTTTTTTTTTTCTTTTTTTTTTGAAAATATTTTTTTCAAAAAAGAAAGTAAAAATAAATCTGATAATATATATTTCTTATTTTTTTTTTTAATTTTATATTCATTTATTAAGTCATATGCTAGGTTTAAATCTTCAATGTTATTAAATACAACAAAAGCTTTACCACAACTTTTTAAGTTACATACAGTTTTCATATCTTTTGAAAAATCCTTTTTAAAAAAAAGGCTTTCTTCACTGGACATATAAAATGGCTCAAATTTTTTTTTTAAATTTGTCTTTTTTTTTTTTTTTATTAAATTATTTTCTTTCTTTTTTTTTAAATAGCAAAAAATTGATGTTTTTTTGTTTTCTTTTAATTTATTTGTTATTTTGTTATTAAAAAAGGGAGTTTTTTCTTCTTTATAATTAATATTATTATTAACATGTGCTGATGTTTTTTTTAATGAATCGGAATTAACTATTTTACTAGATATTGCTTTAAAGAAATCATCTTTAACACTTACCTTGCTACATTTATGTGAGAATATATCTAAATTAGATATATTTTTTTTTGATATTATAAATCGAGGAATTTCTATTGTAAAAAAATTCTTCTTATTTTTATTTATTATATGACTCTTAAAGTTATTATTATAGTACGGGCTGTGTTGAGTAATATTTAAATTATTATCTTCACTATAGGGGTTTTTCTTATCTCTTTTATTATTTGACTCAATAAAATTTTTATAGTTTCTATTATTACTTTCATATATATCTTCATTATTAAAATATAATAGTTGATTAGTTTTGTGTATTATTTCTTTATTATTTTTTTCATGATTAAAATTCCTTAGTTTCCCTATTAGGTGCTTATTACCAATTCGTTCATCATAAGAATTTCTATTTTTAAAGTTTCTTTTTTTTTTTTTGTTTTCTAATAAAAAATTATTAATGTGACTATGAGTATTTTTATCATAAGAAGAATCCTTTTGATTTTCTTCTATCCATTCCTCATAATTTTGGTGTAGTTTGACTTTAATATCTGCCCATTCTATTTGCTCTTCGATTAATTTAAAAATAATTTTTTTTTTTTTATAAAAATCATAACATAGTGACACACCTATTATTTTTTTTTTTAATAATTTCTCAAAGAAAATTTTAATATCTTCTTCTGAAATATGGCTAGGAAAATTAGATATAAAAAGTGCAAAATTCATCATTTGTTGAGAAATGTTTAATTTATAATTACTGAATTTTTTTTGGTTATATAAAAATGAGAATGTAGCAATCATGCATATCATATATCTAATAAAAGAAGTGATTATTGTATTTTCTTTAAAACGAGTAATAATGTTAAACATGTCTAATGTCATCCAATCTAAACTTTTAATGTCAATTAAACGAGATATTTTTAGAGAAATATATTTTTTTAAATAAGAGCAATTTTCAAATGAAGTAGTAGATTCAATGTTTCTATAAATTTGTATAAGTTTGCTAAATGGTAAATATACTTCAAATAGACATACTATAATAAAAGTAACAGACAGAAAACTTAAAAATGTTAAAAATCGAAAGTACAACATTAATCCAACACCAGCAATATCTATTTTTGATAATTTTAAATTTAATGGATATAAAGGGTTACCATATTTTTTGTTATTTCTGAATTTTGACAACGTTCTATGTTGAAATGCCAATTTAAATAAAAAAAAATTTATTTTATGAGGATTTTTATAAAAATATACAATAAAAAATAAAACAAATAACAAAAAAAAAAGAAGGAAAAAGCTACAACATTTTATAATTATTTCTTCATAAATTAAATTACATTTAGTTTTATCATTTGACAATTTATATCCACTCATACATTCTAGACATATATTCGGTAAATTATTTCTGATATTCAGTAAAAACTTTGAATTTTCTTTAATATCACTTTTTATACATCGAATGCAACCGGATACTAAGCAAGGCAAGCATTTATTCGATTCTTCATCAGCAAAATTTAATAAAGGATTATATAAAGAGCAATTTTCTTTTATTGTACAAATACCAATACATTTCCATACATCGTTAAAACTAATAAAAGGACATTCTTCTGGACAAAAAAGATCTTTACTATTATCAATAAAATAAGGTTCATCACAAAGTATATTCATATTTTATTTATATATATAGTCATAAAAATAAAATACAATACATAATAATTATGAATTATTAAAAAATACATTTATTGTAACAATTTAAAACCTCATTAAAATAAAAGTTAACATGGAATATTA
This sequence comes from Plasmodium gallinaceum, assembly GCF_900005855.1. Taxonomy (NCBI): domain Eukaryota; phylum Apicomplexa; class Aconoidasida; order Haemosporida; family Plasmodiidae; genus Plasmodium; species Plasmodium gallinaceum. The sequence continues at coordinate 953,344 of NW_021628316.1, read as the reverse complement.
ACAATAAAATTATCATAGGAATACTTTTAAATAAAAATATAAGATAAAAAAAAAATAATAATAATAAAAATACGAAAATTAATATTTAATTATAAAAGAAAAGTTAAACAAAATTAAAAATAAAACATTATTTATAACAAAAGTGTTACATAAATTTAAGAATATAAAACATGCTCGATAAGATATTAAATAAACACATATATTTGTTATTTTTTGTAGATTAATTATATAAAAATTATTATATATACACATAAAAAAGAAGTTTAACAAAAAGAAAAAATATAATATATATAGAATATAGTAATTATTTTATTTTATTTTTATTTTTTTTATAATAAGATACAAATTAAAATACATGTATATTATTTTAATGATGAAATTTATATTTACACACAGAAAAAACAAAAGTGTGTACACTTATTTTAAATTTTCCTAGAAAATGTATCTTAATTTTTTAGAAGTTGAAAACTTATGTAAATTAGTATTTTTATAGTATTATGTGTGAAATACTAACAAAATATTAACAAAGATAAACAAAAAAAAAAAAAAAAAAAATTAATATTTAAATATTTTAAAAAAAAAATATTGAATAATGTATAATTTAACATTTACTTCTTTTTATATTCTTTTTTATTAAGCATATATGCTTAATTAAAAGAAAGAGTTGCTGTGTAAATGAAGAAACATGTGAATATATAGATATAAAAGCAAAATATATTTTACTAAAAAAAATATAATTTGATATTGCATTTAGCCGCATTAACCAAGCAACTAAAAACACAAAAACAAAAATATAAAAAAAAAAAAAAAAAATGAAATGAGAAAGAAGTAAGATAAATAAGGTCATAAAATTTCTTATTTTGAGAATTCGATTTATCACTTGATAGAACGTAAATAAATTTAATTAAAAGTAAAAAAAGTATATATTTTCTGAAATTAATTTCGAGATAAAATTACATTTTTTGTTTTATTCTCATGAAAAACTATATATTTCCTTTCTTTAGATTAATTCTAAAATTTTCTTTTTTTTTTGCATTATAATTTTTTAGTCATATACACTTAAAAAAATAAAAAACAATTTCTAAATATTATATTTTAACTTTTTACTAATAAATTAAATAAAAATTAGTTCTTTTCATAATATGTTATAATAATTTTATTCCTTCATTTTTTTAAAGAAATGTATGTTTTGTATAAATATGTTCATTATTTCAATATTTTTTTCATTTTTTTTATTTTTTTAATTCATGAATATATTAAAAATAAAAAAGAATATGCATCGTAACTCATGCCATACATGCTTAATATAATGAAACTATAAAATAAATATGTAAAATATAAACATGAGAAGTTTACAAATTCTAATGCTATAATAAAATTTAATTTTCATGAAAAAAAAAAATAAAGATAAAAAATTAAAATTTTTAAAATTATAAAAAAAAAAAAATATACATTAAGTCCAAAAGATTACTTCAAAGCATTATTCGAAATATTAAATACAACACAAAAAAAAACCGAAAAAATTACACGAATTATAAAATTTAAAAATAACTATAAAACAAAATTAAAAAAGCCAAATATATAAATGTATATATATAAATAGTCAATATTTTCATTTAATAATATTATGAAAAAAAATAAAATATAAAATAATAAAAATAAATAAAAAGTAATGTACAAAAAAAAAAAAAAAAAAAAAAAAAAAAAAAAATTAAAAAAAAAAAAAAAAAAAAAAAAAGAAAAAAAAAAAAAATGAAAAATGAAAAATAAAAAGTAAAAGGCAATATCAATTTATAAATACATAAAATTTAAAGGATAGTTTTACAATATTAAAATTAATACAAATAAATATAAAAAAAAAAAAAGGTAAATAAATTTTTAAAATCTTCTATCGGATTCAAACACGGGATAACTCATTGGCTTATATAAATTCCTATTCATATTGATGTTGTTATTAAAGCTATTTGGTAACGAATTAAACACATTATATGGCTTTTTGATATTTCCATTTGAAATTAAATTTTGTAAAGAAAAAGGATTTTTATCAGATACAATAATTGGCGAAAAATCAGAATTGTATATATCATGAAATTTTTTTAACTCATTTACATTACTTTGATTGCAATGACTTAAAAAGTTCATATTGTTAGAAGCCAATGTACTATTGTTTGCTTTATTCAAATTACTATTTAAAATAAATGGACAATTTTTAGAATTCGGAAAAATTAAACCTTTATTACTTGCATCATTATCAAAATGAATTCTTGTATTTGATTTGTTATGATTGTTAAATACATATGGATTTTTTAACAAATGATGATTATATACAGAATTAGAATTATTTGCAGAATACTGATTATTTAATAAATTTCTTTTATTTAGTAGATAAAAATTATTCATAGCATTTTGATTATTAGGAAAATTAGAATTATTAAAATAATTTAAATTATCTAATGTATTATATCTATTATTATTATTACTACTATTATTATTATTATTATTATTATTATTATTATCAAACGGGTCATATGGATGCATACTTATTTTATTATATTTCATTTTATTTAATTTATTTTCTTCATTTAATTTAATGTTAAAATTATTAGGAAAATGTGTGTTATTAATATACATAGCATTAAAGTCATCTACACATAAAGGATGGCTATTTATTTGCTGATTATTTGGTGTTCTAATAAATTTTGTATTAAAATTATTTTTTTGAAAATGATCAAACTGAATGTGATTCATTTTATTCCCTTTGTTGAAATCGTTGAAACTTTTTTGGTTCATTTGATTATAACTCAGGTGATTAGTATCAAAATCATTAAAAGTATCAACATCTTTTTTATAATCAGAACTATTAATCTTATTGGAATTCATAATTCCTATCATACCTGGTGTTGAATTATCATAATCATTCAAACTAAAATCATCAAAATCATCCGTTTCTTCATTTTTTTTTTTTTTTTTATATTTTTCTTTATGTTTTTCTTTATGCTTTTCTTTTTCTTTTTCCTTTTTTTTCTTCTTTTCCTTTTTCATTTTTTCATATTCTGAATCTGAACTATCTGATGTTACATCGGCATATTTCTTACTTGAACGTCTACTTTTTGATTTTGATTTTTTTTCATAATTATAAGAAGATTTTCGATGATGCTTATTATGACGCTTATTTCCTGAACTTCCAAATTTTCTTTCTAATTTTTGAACATCATAATAACTTATTGAATCCTCTCCTATTTTCTTTTTGTGTTTACTTTTATAAGAACATTTATCACATAAAAATTCATAATTATATGTATCTACAAATGTGGGTTTTCCACTATTACAATAATTACATCTTTCTTTAGATGATAAAAAAAATAATTTTTCTACAGCTAAAGCTTCTTCATACTCCCTTTCTGAAATTCCTAATTGAGTAGCTGATGACATTTTTTTTTTTTTTTTTTTTTTAGATATAGCTATTATATATTAAAAAAAAAAAAATTTTTTATTGGAGAAGTAAAAATCCATAGAGCTAATAATATAGTCGCTTTAAAAATGTGGGAAAATGTAAAAAAATCATTTTTTCCTTGTTTTTTTTTTTTAAGAATTACATATGTAAATTTAAATAAAAAAGAATATATATGTTGTAAATAAAAAATAAATAATATAAAAAAAAATTTTAGTAATAAACTTTATAATAACTATTGCTAATTTTTCTTTAATTTTTTGCAAAAATATAATCAGAACGTTTTGCTGACAAAAATTTAATTAAAAAACCTTTAAAATGTGTGTAATTACTTTAGTTTTTATACCCTATAAAAAAACTTTTAATTTTCAAATGGTTAATATTTTTTTAAAAAATATAAAAAAAAAATTTTGTTAACGTTTTAAAAATAAAATAATACTATATTACAATATAATACAAACTTATAAAAAAATTTTTCTCTAGTATATGTTTAAATAAAACAATTACGATAACTTCCATATAATGGATTATTTACATAATAAATAGAATCCAAGATAAAAAGTAAAAAAAAAAAAAAAAAATTAATTTATATATAAATATTAATGAAAATACATAAAATATTTTAGTATAAAAAAAAAAAAAATTTAAGTAAAATATGTAAATAAAATAAAACAATAAAAAAAGGAAAAAAATTTATTATAATATATTTAAAAAAAAAAAAATTATATTTTTTTTTTTTTTTGTATATTCGCTTGTTATTGCATGTACTACATAAAAATATGAAGATTATTTCATTTAAATATATTAAAAGTTTTTTATATAATTTATATTAAAAATAAAATTATTTAAACATATTATTTATTATATGTAAATCTTTATTTACATATAATAAGCATGATCATGTAAAAAAAAGCTTGAGTTATTTTAAACTGAAATTCTTACTAAAAATATTTAAAAAAATAATTTAAGTTATATTGCACTTCCATTTTTCTTTTTCTTTTTCCTTTTTTTTTTTTTTTTTTTTCTTATTTTTTGATTTAATCAAAATAAACTAATCGAAAACTAATGTACAAGAATAAAAATATTTTTAATGCAAATGAAATTTAGAATTAACAATATAGGAACACTATCTTACAATTTAGATTAAGGTATTCAAGTTAATAATAATAAAAAATTTTTAATGAAATTTTATTTTTTTTTTCTATAACGTGTGTGAAAATAAATAATATATAATTTAAATTTATATTGTAGTATAAATATATGAATATTTAAGTTTACTAAGAGATAGTATGAAACAAAATATATTAATAATTGTTTCATTTAATTATCCAATTTATTTTTTTTTTTTTTTTACAATTTTAAATTTGGTATATATCAACCTAATAAAGATCCTAATATTATTCTAATATCTCAAAAAAAAAAAAAAATATATAGCTCTTTTTTTAAAGTAATATTTTTCATTTCCTATTTTTTTTATTCTTACAAAAATATATATAATATTTAAAAGAAAAAATAAATACATATCTGATTTATTCTATAAATTTTTATTTTAAATTGTGATAATAAGTTTAGAAATTTTAAATAAAATTTCTAAGATATCTTTTTATAACCTTTACAAAATAATTAAAGTTAACACTTATAATATAAAATAGGTAATTAAATATAAATAATTATATTCTTATTTTTTTCTTTATTTTTATGGATATATGGTTTTTAGTTATATTTATCTAAAAAAAAAAGTTTGATATTTAAAATTTTATGATTTTTCATCTTATATTTTTAATAAGAGGGGAAAAAAAAAAATTAAAGATTTTTTAACTAAATATAGATTAACGACAATTTTCGTTTATTTTTGCGAAAGTAAAAAAAAATATTCAAAATAAAATAAAAATGAAACAACATAGATAAAGAAATGTAAATATAATGAAATAAATAAAATTATAAAACAAAAAATTAAAAAGTATATTATAGATAGTAAATTAAAAAAAATTGTGCACTATTAGAAGAAATTAAAAACATAAAAAATCTTTAAAGGAAAGAAAAATTATTACATATAAAAAATAACTTTATCAAATTATTCATAAAATGAATGAAAAACATATATTTAAAATAAGTATATAAACTACAACATATGTTGGTACTATTTTACTACCATCTCCCTTATAATTACAAATTTCTATTATTATTTCTAAATAATATTAATTATTTATTCATAATATATGTTAGTGGATTATGAATAAAACTTTTTTGATTTTAATTAGTTATTATTTATATATTTTTAATTACTTCTAATTATTTTTCGGAACTTGAGAAATTTTGATCAGTATTACTAATGGAAGTATTTTTTGATGTATCTAATTGATTTTTAATATTATCTTTTTCTTGTAATTCTTTTTTGTGTTTTTGCACTTGTAATACTAATTCTTCAAATTTTGTTTTAACATCATCATTTTTCTGTTGAGATTCACTAGATTGATTTTTTGTTTTATATCTTCTAGCTAATTCTCTTGCTCTCCTTTTTAGATTAGCAATTTTGATTTCCATATCATTTACTTCATTAGCTGATGAAGACATTAATTCTTTTTTTTTTTCTTGGAAAACCTTTAAACAACCTGATAAGCCACCTTGATTTTTAAAGGTGAGAGTTCTTGTTGCTCTTCTTACGAATGGTATTACTGTTGTATCATTTTCATTAACTAATGATTCTTTATTATCTTCACAACTTTTCTCCTTTTCATCATTTTCTTCATTTTCTATGTTTTTATATTCTTTAGTTACTTGAAAATTTACTTTTGATTTTTTCTTTGTATTTTCATCATCATTCTTAATATCATCTTTGTTTTCATTGTTTCCTTCATCACTAACTTTCTCTATAGTATTAAAAGAATTTAAATGATCTGATCTTGTAAAACTACGGCTAAATAATTTTTCTATTAAAGCTGAGCTATCTTTTTTAGAACAGGAAGAGTTACTATTAGAGTGATTTAATAAGCTATTAATTCTTTCACTTAATTCATTTGAGTTGTTTGAACAGTTTGAATCAATCGAGTCAGAAGAATTTTTATTTGTTATTTCATGTTTATCATTAGTTTCACTATTATAACTTATGTTTGTATTATCAGAAGATTCTTTTTTTAAATGTGTATTATCATTATTGTTTCCATTCTCTTCAACTAATTCATTGTAATTATCTTGTTCCGGTTGAGAGATGTATTGTGATTTTCCATCATATTCATCTTTATTTTTATTTAATTTATCATTATAATTTAAATTATTTATTTTTTTATTATTATTACATTCATATATGTTTCCATAATATCCCTCTTCATAATTAAAATAGTCATTATTTTTATAATTGTTATATGTATCAGGTTCTTTGCACTGTGCATTAGTATAAATACTATCACAGTTATATTCATCATCATTTTCATAATAGTTAATATTGCTTTCATTGTTATTATCATAGTAACTTTCATAGATATTTAAATCGCTATTTTCTACATTATTATTTACATAGTTATTTAGGTAATTATTTACATCGTTACTTCCAGTATTATTTTCCCCAGAATTTTCATCATATTTATTTAATAATTCAGAGTCTTCTAATTTATTTTCATAGTTAAAATTTTTTGCATTATTTTTTGAAGAATATAATTTATTATGCTTCTTAATATCAACAATATCTAAATCATTATCTAAAGAATTTTTTGATCTCACTGATTCAGATATGTTTGAAAATTCTGGCGTTTTTCCTACATTTGTATTATCATTATTTACTTTGTTAGATGTATTATAATTGGATTCATTCCACTTTTCTGAGTTATTAATACTATCAATATTTTCATCCTTTTCATCTACATTTGAATATTGTGCATTAACCGAACCTGCATAATTTTCTGTCGCCTCTAATTTATTATTGTGATTGTCATTACTTTCAAAAACCCCATCATTTGATTCTTCTTCATACTCTTTCCATTCTCCTGATAGCAAATCGAAATACCACCATTTACTATTTATTATATCATAATAAAACTTTATATCTTCTGACATTTTTAGCTTTTTTTTTTTTTGTTTTTTTATATTTTTTCTCCATATCAAAACCAAAAACAAGAATCAGTCTTTTTATGCATTAATATTCATCAATATTGGTATTGTATTCTTTTAACATTAATACTTTATTTTTATTAATTAATATACTTTATAGCTTACTATGTTTCTTAATATTTTTACATTTTTAAAAAAAATGTTTTCTTTATATTAAATTTTAAAAAAATTCTAAAAATGCTTAAAAAAAAAAGTGTGTGTATTTTTCGAATGAAAAAAAATGAAAAACTGAAATATATTAGTGCTATAAATATAAATATATTACTTTTTAAAAATTATTTAAAAATACAATAACATTACGAATAAAAAAAAAAATAGTAATATACTCGTATATGTCACAAAATTTACAACAAAATTTTTTTAAAAAATAAAAAAATCAAAAAGTAAAAAGTTATAGTATTTCACTAAGGAAATTTTTCGTGGAATATATATTGTTGCAATTTATATTTAACATTTTTTTTTTTGTTAATTATATTAAATAATTCTATTTTTATTATGATAAGTTTATTAAGAAAAAAAAAAAAAAAGTTTCTGTTAATGAAATTCTGTTAAAATTCATAATGAGCAATTACTTTAGAAGCACACACCAAATTTAATAGAAAAACCAAAAACAAAAAATTTTCATAAAATTGAAAAAAAAAGATTATGATAAAAATTATTTAATATATTAAAACAAGGATGAGTTTATATATATATATATATATATATATATATATATTTCTTCTTTTTAATTAATAAGAATATAAAAGCATTTTAATAAAAAAGAAAAAAAATTCTGTACGTTATAGAATATTCGCACACACAAAAAATTTTTCAAAAATGCATGAATTTGAAAAAGAAGAAAAAATGAAGATTTAGAGAGGTTAAAGCCAAGATGCTCTTATTTTTATAAATTATAAAAGCATATAATGGAATAAAAAGAATAAATTACTACATTATATTCACACAATAATGAATAAAAATAAAATATCACTTGTATTATATATTTTATAACCACTTTTCTTTTTTTTGTTATAATTTTTTAATAGTATATCTTTAATTTTTCAGCATGTGAAATTTATTATTAAGTCGAAGTTTGGTTTTATATTTTATGTAACTAAAGAAATATTATACAAAAAAAAGATATAAATAATTTTATGTAACAATGTTTATTTTTATGAATTATTAGGTAATTAAAGAAAAATAACTTTTTTTATTTTTTATTCTCTATTTAAGAAAAAAAGAAAAAAAAAGTGGAAATTATAGATATGATTCATTTTTTGTTTAGAATAATATATGATAACTTTTTTCTTTTAAAAAATAAAATTCAATATATATTTATTGAAATTTGCATGTGTATTGTATTAAATCATTTAGAAACTAAAAAAAAATATGGAGAATAGTTCTATTTTAACAATTTTCATTCAAAATTAATATGAAGTTTAAATTATTTAAAAACATATATAATTTTAAAGTATATGAATATTAGTTGATGAAGTTATTATTTTTGGTAATCTAAAATAAGAATATAAAAAATATAAAATTCAAAGAATATTTATTAAAGAGTTTTATTGAATTTTACTAAAACATTACTTTCATGAAAATGTAGAATTATATTTTTTTTATATTCCTTTATTTTATGATAATTTATATCTTCTAATTAATATTGGGAGATTAATATAAAAATATGTGATTTTTAGTTAAATAAAATAAAAATAATTTCTATATATTTCCTTTCTTTTCCTAATAAAACTAAAAAAATTACAACTACAAATAATTTAATTATTTGGGTTAAAATAAAAGAAAGGAAAATGAAAAAGAAAATAATAAGTATTTATAAGCATTCATAAAATTAAAAGATATTGAATTTTTATTTTTTTAATGACTATTTAACTTTTCTTTGAAGTTTTACATTCCTAAATTTTTCCAAAAAATCTTTGTATAACACTTTAAAATGCTTGTTCTTCACTATAATTTAAGTAATGTAATGCTTGTAAAAATTATTTTGAAGGTTTTTTTACTCTTTTATTTAAATTTAAAAAAAAAAATATATATATATGAAAAGAATACTATTAAGTATTGAACTTATATGTCTATAATATTTTACTAAAAAATATAGCGAAATTTAATCATATATTTGACTATTCACTTTACGAATTTATCAATTAAAATAAAATATATAATAGTTTTGTTCTCTTCTAAACTGAATATACATAAATATATAAATTAAAATATTTCAAAAAAATAACCAAAAAAAAAAAAAAAAAAAAATTATATAATTTTAATGATGATAATTTTTTTATATATTTTTTTTTTAGATTATTTTTAAAATGAAATTGTTTTAAATAATTCTATTTCATACATATCACATTTAAATGAAATAATATTAATAAAATATTTACACGTTTTCAATATTTTAATTAAAAAGTTTTAATCAAAATTCAATATCCATTTTAACATAAAAAAACCTTATTTAAATGGAGATCCTTTACTGTTTAAAGCATTTGTCAATAAATGTTGTTTTCTTATTTCTTCTGGTGATTGTATCCCTTCATTTTTTCTAAAAAAAAAGAAAAAAGTATTTTTTCATATTAGTTGTTATAAATATATTTAATGTATTCTCTTTTTTTATTTTATATATTTGAAATGTTTTTTCTATGTATATAATAATAATTATTAAAAGTAAATGAAATAAAGAAATATACATTATTATAAAAATTATAAATTTAATCAGTTTTCTTTTAAATATTATTAAAAGGATATTATATATATATATATAAAGTTTTATTTAAACATTAAGAATACAATTTTTGTTCATGTAAAAATTTCCTTATTTCTCCTTGTGTTTTTTCATCAAAATCAGTTAAATTCTTTTTTGATTCTATTTTTTTTGTGTCTATTTCAGGATCTCCATTTAATACGCATGGCCACCAATTTTCTCTTTTTTTTTCTAAAAAAACTACTATTTTCTTCTTGTCTTCGATACTCCACATGCATTCTTGTTTATTTACTTCTTCATAAAATTCTCCTTCTAATTTCAATTCATCTGCATACAAAAAAAAAAAAAAAAAAAGGTAAAATTTATTTACTATATAATATGAATCCTTCATGTTTAAAATTTTTAATAATTATAAAAAAAAAAAAAAAAAAATTTCTTTCATACTTGAGTGATATATTTTTATATTTTTATTTGTTATTTCAACATTGATTTCGTTAGTTTTAACTTCTTTATTTAAAGGAACTTCTAAATTTATTTCATTTAATGATTGATTCCAATAATATTTATCAGTTTTCCCACCATTCCATGTTGATATATGATTTTCATCTGATTTAAAAAAAAATATGAATATTTGTAAAAACTTAAAATTGTTAAATTGTATCATTTTTCTTTTTTTTCTTCTTTTAATAAAATAATTATATATATTTTTTATTACAAGGTACATTAATTGTTGTTTTTGTATCCTCTTTGCTTTGCTTATTTTCGTTTTTATCTTTTATTTTTTCATTTATTTTAATATTATTTAATTTTATTAATTCATCACAAAGTGGAAAATACTTTTTTTTTATTTCCTCGTTTTCAATAATATACGGTTGTTTTCTAATTATATAATTTAATTGATGTTTTCTAAATAATTTCATTAAACAGTCTTCTCTGTTATTAGCTTTAAAACCACAATGATTATTATTTAAGATATTTTTAAGCATACTACCTTCATACTTCTTTGATAAAGTTTTTATATCTTCTTCATTAATCATTAAATGAAAATAATCAGTTTTATTTTCTAAAAATGACAAAAACATTTCTATTAAATCATCTATAGAACTAAAGTCACGAGCAATAGCCATTAACATATTTTCATGTCTTTCATATGCCATTTTCTTATTTGTACTTTTATAGCTTTTTATTTTTACTTTTTCTCAAAATCATATGATGCAGATATAAAAACAAAGGAAAAATTTTAATAAATAGTATATGTTATATCTTAATTGTATATTTTTCAAAAAACACAACATACAGCTAACTTTTAAAATTTGTTTAAACTCTCTAGGGGTTAAATTGTTATTTTTTTTTTTTTTTAAATACATATATTTTTAATGTTTGAATTTCAAATTGTTTTAATTTTACAATAACTGATTCATATAAATAATAAATTTTATATTATTTAAAATTTGCAATATTAAAACTATATTATATATATTTTTTTTTTTTTTTTTTTCTCATAATTTCACATTTTTTTTATTTTCAAAGAAGTGTTACTATTAAAACTATATATTTTCTTTTATATTCCTGAATAAATAAATATGCAGTAATGAAAAATAAAATGCTAAAACAAATATAAGATAAAAAAAAAATAATATAAATGAATTTATCCCATTATTAATATTTATATATAATTTAATATTTAAGATTAAGCGTTATATGTTCTATTCATTTATTTAAAAAATGTGTTAGTTCAAAAAAAAAAAATTTATAATAGAATTTAATTTATCATATAAAGCTAGAATACTAATCGAAAAATGATCTTTGAAATATTTATTAAAAACTTGAATATCTTAATTTTTTTAAATGAAAATTATACTTTTTTTAAAGTATATTAATTATGAAGCTTGAGCCTTCTTAATGACTACTTAAATACAGTGTAACATAATTACCATGTTAGATAATCAATTAATGATTTTTGAATGCTTTTAAATATTATGAAATAATCTTTTTCTTATACCTGCATACTTAATATATATTTTTAATATATTCTTTTAAAAAATTAAAAAAAAGAAATAAAAGAACACAGTTTTTATTTTACGTGTTATATTTTTTTATATAAGAATATTATTTAATTTTCTATAGGACGTTCCAAAAAAAAAATTTTTAAAATAATGTTAATAAAAGAAGTGAAATATTATTACATTAAGAAATACATAAGTATATTGTTTTTTTTATCAAAAAATTATTAATAAAATATTTGAAAATTATGAAAAAATATGCAATAATTTTTCAATAATTTAAATTAAAATTGAACTCAATTTATAATTTTTTTATATATTAAATATATTCTATAATTAAAGGTATTTATTAAAACTTGAAAACAAAAAAAATTAGTAATTAACTATATAAAAGATAAAAAAAACTTTAAAAAAACTTAATTTTTATATTTGACATTTATGTTACAATCTTAAAATTTCATATGCTCAGAAAAAAAAAAAAAAAAATAACATAAAATAAAAAAAAAGCAGTTATTTTGATTAATTAACTTTTAATTCATTTTTCAATTGTTCAATTATTTTTCATACATAATTCTATAAAAATAAAAGATTGCATATATATATTTTTAAATAAAAATATAAATACATATATATGCATATGTATATATATACATACATATATATAAATATATATATATATATATATAAATATATATATATATATATATATATGCATGTATGATGTATCTATTTTTTGACACAAAGATAAAAGCGTTGTTAAGAAAAATATTATAATTAACATAAGAAAAATTAGCATATATGTGATAAATAATGTAAAATATATAGAAATTTCATGTATTTTTTTAAAAAAGAAGCTACTTCTACAAGCAAGTAATGTATCTTTTAACTAATATAAAAGTAAATTTAAATATTAACTATGCATGAATTATTCGCTCGAATAAAGTAGAGATTTTTTCCATATAATGGGAAAAGGAAAAAAAAACGTTTTTTCGTATTAACTTTTTATATTAACTTGCATGCGTTCTTTTTTTTTTTTTTTTTTTTTTTTTTTTTTTTTTTTTTGGAGCCATACAATAATAAAAAAAAAAAAAAAAAAAAAATTTCTATCTTTAAATATTCATTTACATAAAAATAATTAAAAAAAATTTTTTTAAATATTTTTAATTAAAATTTTTTTTATATATGTAATTTATTATATTGTAATAATTTTATTTCTTTATACCTTGTTATATAAAACCAAAAAAAAAAAATAAAAATCTTTTTATAAATATATAAAAAGTAATATTTTAAAATAAATATTGTTTTATAATTTAAACTTCTGTTCAGATAAAAAAAAATCCTTTTATTTAAAAAAAATTGTACAAAATGTTTTATGGTAATAATATACATAAAAATATTTTAATTATGACAAATTTTTTAAAATAATGTTTACATGCTGAGTATTTTAATAAATTAAAAAGTACTCATATTTTCAATGAAGTATCTTTATCATTTATTTCATGGAATATATTTATTTTTTATGTTATAGATTAATATGATTCATTTATATATATTTTAATTTCTTTCTCATATATTTTGTAATATGAAAATTTAATGGAGATATCGAAAATACTATGTTATTTTATAATACTTGATACAAATATAAGAATACATATTTTTATTTTACGTTTCTATTTATGCTTCTTTTTTTTTTTTTTTTTTTTTTTTTTTTTTTTTTTTTTTTTTTTTTTTTTTTTTTTTTTTTCACATAAGTACTATATTTTTTATGCATACATGAATTCTTATATGAAATATTAAATGTTCTTTATGATATTTTATTACATACTTTTAAATGTAAATGTATTTTTTCTCATATATTTTTTATGAATGAAAAGAATAAATAAATATATTATTTTGTTCTGATTCATAACTAGTATCATTTTATAATTTTTTGAAATATTTACTTATTTTATATACAAAAATTTATAAATATTTATATATTTTTTTTTTTTAATTAGGAAAAGTAATAAAAGCAGGTGAAACAATAATCCCTGAAGTTAAAGATGGATATTCCGTCATTCATATATCAAGAGCTTGTTTAAATAATCCTAAGGAAGATGGCAAGGTTTATGTTCAAGTAGAAGATAGTAAAGGATGCTACAATATATGTTGCTTACAAAAAAATGTTTGTGAAGACACTTCATTAGATATATTTTTGATGTTAGATACTGATGTAAAAATTAAAACAAGTGGAAGCAAAAATGATGTTCATATTGTTGGTTATTATGAAGTATCATTTGGACAAGATAATATGGATGAAGATGAGGATGAATTTGAAGATGAAGATGAATATGAAAATGAAGAAGTTAGAATGTTAACAAAAAAAAATACATTGAAGAATTCTTTATCTAATGGAAATGCTAAAAAAAAAAAAGATGTTGAAGATAATGAAGACGATGAAACAAATGTAGGAAAAAATGATGAAGATGATGATGACGATGAAGAAGATGAAGATGAAAAAGATAAAGATGATGAAGATGAAGATGAAGATGACGATGATGATGATGATGATGATGATGAAGATGGTGATGATAAAGACGATGATGAAGATGATGAAGATGAAGATGAAGAAGATGATGAAGATGAAGATGATGATGAAGCAGAAGATGCTGAAGAAAAAGAAGATGAAGATGACGATGGGGATGAAGAAGAGGTAACAAAAAGCAAAGGTGATAAAAAAAAAAATGAACAAAAAAAAAGTGGAGGTAATAAAAATAAAAGAGCTTTAGATAATAAAAATGAAGGTCCTTCAAAAAAGTCAAAATTAGATGATGAGAGCCAATATGAAAAAGATCTTGTAGCATTTTTAAAAAAAAATGGAAAGAGCAAATTAACTGAATTAGGAAAAGTAAAAAGACCTGAAAGTGTTAAGGTTAAATTAGGATTTTTTATCAAAAAACGAACAAATGTTTTTAAATTTGATAAAGATGGACAAACAGTATCATTAAAATAATTAAATGTATGTTTTAATTTTTTAAATATTTAAAAAGTAAAAAAAAAAAAAAAAAAAAAAAAAAAAAAACAGAAGTGTAAAATATATTTGTAATTTTTATTATTTATTATTGTTGACAATGAATAGGTTTTACTCTTATATTAATATTTAATAGTATTTCAATAACTTTTTATTTTTTCATTTTATTTATATTTCAGTATTAATAATTATAGTTTATTTCCCTATTTATCATATATCTATTTGAACATATTTATATAAATAATATATAAATTAAAAGAATTTAATAAGATTTATGTTTTTATTTCAATCTACATAAAAATTAAAAAAAAAAAAGAAAAAAATGTTTTGTAAATATATTTTGTTACATTAAATTATTTATAAAAACATATATTTTAAACATATATATTTTAGATACTATATATACATTAATACTTATATCTTAAGCTTTAATCTTTTATAAAAATTCTTTATATTCAAAAATGAGTAATTAAACTTTTAATTAACAACTTTTAAATAACTTTTAAAAAATTTTATTATTATTATTAAATTCAAAAACATTTAACATTTTTTTTTTTTATTATGCATAATTTAATAATTCAAAAACATTATATTAGCTAGTTACATAAGTAAAAAAAAAAAAAAAAAAAAAAAAAAAAAACTTTTAAAATAATGAATGCTCAAATATATATAATTACGTAGTAAATCATTTTAAAAATTTATATTTTTTTTTTTTTTTTTTTATTTCAAAATTATATAAAGTACAGAACATTACACAAGTTTTGTTTATATTTATGAACGTAATAATTTTTACATAGAAAAAAATTATATGTAATAAATATAAGGTTTAAATAATAAAAATATTATAAAAAAGAATAGAAAATTTTAAAATATTACAAATATATATAAAAAGTAAACAAGAAAATAATAAGAAGAATAAAGGAATAACAACATAATAATGTACTTTTCAGTATGTGCCATACTGATTAGATTCTCTAGCCCTCTGTTTTATACTATAAATATATAATAAAAATTAAAAAAAATATATATATTTCTTTTTTTTATATTTATTTTTTTTTTTTAGTATATAATTACAAGTAATAATCTGGATCTTCTGTGTTTTTGTTCTGAATATTTTTTTGATTTGTTATGTTATCACATTGGTCTAAATCATAATCATCGTTACATATATTGACTTTGTTCATATCTATAAAAATATAATAATTTAACATATTTAAAATTTATAAAATATTGTTTAATTAATATATAATTATATTTTATTATATTAAACGAATTAAAAACATTCATAAATGTTTCATCGTTCATTTTATAAACTAATTTCTTTTTAATGTAGTAACTATTAATATTTTTTTAATTATTGCTTTTCTTCAATTGTATTTTTTATTTTTTTTTTTTCATTTTATATAAATTAAATAAAAATATTAAAAATATAAAAATAGATTAAGTACTGTTATCATCATCCGATTTATAGTTATCCTAAAAAAAAAAAACAACATATTAATTTTACTAATATCATATTAAAAAAAGAAAATATATACATATATATACTATATTTTAAAATAATAAAAGTAAAATAATACACTAGATAAATATATATCAAAAATTAGTGTCCATTTTTTGCGTACCTTCATATTATAATTATCATAATTTTTCTCCATATTATCACAATTATATAAATCATTTTTCCTTTTTACATTAATATTGTGCCCTTGATAAATTCTATAATGAAAAATGTACATTAAAAAAAATAAAAATAGAAATATTAATGAATATTACACATTTTTTTTTTGTTTAAATATCTTTTTATATTTAAAAGCGTATTTTTATTTATTAACAATTTTTATAAATTCTATAAATGCAAAACTCGTATTTAATATAGCAAAAATAATTTAGAACCTAACATATTCTAAATTCAAGATTTTTTGGGTTTATTTTTTCTGTAGGTATATATATACGTGTACATAAATGTATATATATAATTAATAAAAAACTATATACAATTACTTCTGTTTTTTTTTTTTTTTTTATTATAAATATATATGTAAATAAGTACAAAAACTTCTTGAATATTAACTTAAATATGGTAAATAAAAAAAAAAAAAAAAAAAGAATAAAAAAAAGGAAAAAGAAAAAGAGAATTAATAAATTAATAATTTTTTTTTATACAATTACGGAATGTATGCACATAAATAAGATTAAATATAATAAACATTTTAAAAAATGGAAAAAAAAAAATAACTTCTCTTTGAACTTTATAAATTTATTCATAAATTTTTATAAAATTAAATATAAATTTTTTAAAAATTTTCATGAAATGCGTATATATAAAATAGTATGGTAATAATATTTATTTAAATAACAATATAAATCATTTGCATAAATAATCATATTGGACACTTATATTAATTAAAAATATTAAATACTTAAATACATCAAAAATTCATTTAATTATTCACATATATATGTGGATTCGTGCATTTACTTTTTATTAAAACTATTAATTGGTGGTGGTAGCGGAATATTTTGTTGATACATATTACTTCTGAAATTATTATTATATCCTCCATTCATGTATGGATTAATCATATTACTTGATATATTGGGATTAACATTGATAGGCATATTGGTCATGCTATTCTGAACATTTTGAGATAAATTATTGGGTATAGTTTTAAAGTTATTAACAAAAGGGAAGTTGTTTTGCTTATAATTTATATTTTGATTTGGAATATTTACATTATTTGGTTGCATACTAATATTTGTTGGTGGTGGTGGTGGTAAATTCATATTTCCCTTCTTATTTAAAGAATAATTCATATTATTTTGAATCATGTTATTTTTATATGGTTGTTGAAATTCATTTTTAGTTACCTTATTTTTATATTTTCCTCCTTTAAATTTATTTATATTCATTATATTATTCACATTTTTCATCATATTCATATTATTCATGTTCATAGGCATATTCATTGGCATATTCATAGGCATATTGTTCATTGGGATGTTGTTCATCATATCTTTTTTCATTTTATTATCTCCTTTCCATCCTGAAATTCTAGGATCATATTTTAATGTTAATCTGGATATCAATACACTTTTACTGTTAATTGAATAAAGTTTAAATAAAAAACATTCATTTACATGACCTAATTTTTCAATTGGATAATCAAAAACTTGAGGAGGAATTTTCAAAACATTATATTCATCTGGATCTTCTTTTTCTTTATTTTCTTCATTTTCATTGTTATTTGTATTGTTTTCTTCTTGTTCACCATCATTTTGTGTATTATTATTATTATTATTATTATTATTTTCGTCATTGATAGAATTACTTTTATACATTTTATTTTTATAATCCGTTTCTGTCATCTTAAAACAATAATATTTACAATTTTTTAACCATTCTGGTATCTCATTTACAATAGGCATATTAAACAAAACAGGTATCCAATTAGGATGAGCAGATAAATTTAAATTATAATCCTTACTATTTTCTCTTAAAACATTACAAAATTTTGCTAATTTTTTCGGTTCTATTGATAAAAATGGTAAATTCGTTGTCTTATTAGCAGCAGCAGTAGCAGTAGTAGACATATTATTATCATTATCATTATTATTTGCAGAAAAATCGCTTCCTGTTTCTGCTGGGAATAACAAATAAACATAACCATCATTTTTTATTATATTTTTACTGCTTTTTAAAAAACTAAAACAAAATAAATTTAAACGTAATTTAAACATTTCCGTTTGAGGATCAATAAAATCTGGATATCCATGAAATGATAATCCAGGTAAAATATAATATAAAGCATCAAAAGTATTCGGAGGAAATTTTGATTTTAATTGAACTGGATTTATACCATAATGAATTACAACATTTTTATTTAAGGATTGAATATTATTTTTACTTTCTTGTTTTAATTCATTTTCTTTTAAACAACTACATATTTCAACAATATCATCTTCATGATCTACTAAAAATCCATTACAAAAACTGAAATTTTCATCACCAAATAGTAGTATTCTCTACAAAAAAAAAAAAAATAAAATAAAATAAAATTAAGAATACATAAATATGTACACAATCATATATACAACTATATTTTCATAGTATTAAAAAAATAAACAATAAAAATTCCTATGAAAATATATTTTTTAAAAAGAAACATGTTTTCATGTATAAAATATGAAATATAAATTTGTATGTCAAAAATGAATAAGAAAAAAGTAAACCACATAAATAAGTAAAAATAACATATAATTCATAAAAAAAATATAACATAAAATTTAAATATTTTAAAAATGTGTATATATTATTATTAATTAAAAAACATATAAAAATACTATAAGGAAATAATAATATCAAACATATTTTGTATGAAAAAATGTACTTTAAATAATAACTACTTCTCTATATCTATATATATATATATATATTTTTTTTTTATTTAATATGTAACTTATATATATTTATTTCTTACCATCTTCAGATAAAAATAAAAGAAAAAAAAAAGAAAAAGAAATATTCACTGAAAGATTGGATTATTTTTTAATTATAAATCTCAAATACAAAATTTTATTTTAGAAGTAATAATTTTTTTTAAAATTATTAATCTATTATAAAATTTACCCTTTTTTATTTTTTAATTTTTTCTTATATTTTCAATATCTTAATTTTTTTTATACTTGAATATTTTTTTAAAAATTTCTTCCTTATTTCTATTTTTTTAATTTTTTATTCTTTTATTTTTTATTTTTTTTTTTTTAAATATATTTATATATTTAGTTTTTTAATCACAATTATTCGTATTTTAAGAAAAACAACAATTTAATAGTCATTATATATAAAAGGAATTCATCAAATCATGTCATATCTTTTTGTAATGTTCTTTTTATATATGTACATTTATCTTTTACTAACGAATTTTTCTTTTAACTTTTAAAAATAAAAATATAATTACTTTGAATTTTTATTTTTAATTATTTTTCTTTTTTAAATTATTCTCAATTTTGTCATTTTAGTTATTTTTAATTTTACTTAATTTTTTTTTAAGCTTTTTTTTTTTTTTTTTTTTTTTTTATATAATTAAAAAAAAAAAAAAAATAA
>NW_021628316.1:927021-931971 GCF_900005855.1 Plasmodium gallinaceum | reverse complement strand
TTTTTTTTTTTTTTTTTTTTTTTTTATATAATTAAGAAAAAAAAAAAAATAATCTTAAAACTACAAAAAAATAAAACGTAAATTTTATAACAATGGAAAAATTTTTATAAATAATGAAGATTTTAAAAGTTAATTTAAAAATTTTTTTTTTAAGAATATATTATTTTTTCATATCTAAAATAATATTTAAATAATTGTATCATAAAAAAAAAATTCCTATATGTACTGTGATCACGAATATTATTTTAATTCCCTTATTTTTGGTTATTTTATTTTATTTTATTTTTTTTTTTTTTTTCATTTTACAATAATCTTAATTAAAACAGAAAAAAAGCTTTATGTACTATTTTTTAATTTTTTTATTATATCAATAAAATACATTTTTATAACAAGGAAATTTTTCTCTTTTAATGTAAAAAAACAGTCCACTCAGGCTACTCATAAAAAATAATTTATGAATATACATTTATAATGTCAATAAATTATGTAATAAATGTTTTATGAATATTTATTTCTATGTATCATTGCAATAGTGTAAACTTAATAATTTATGTATAGTTGATCATAAGATAAAATACAAACAGAAAAAATTATTTTTATATATAATTGAAATACGAAATACATAAAAATTTTTAAATTTAATTATAGAATTTTTTATTTAACCTAATAAAATAATGAAAAAATATTATACGCATGAATAAATAATAAAAACTAAATATTCAAAACAAAATAAATTATAAGAAAATTTTATAGATTTCTATCATATTAATAAAAAAAGGGGAAAGATATTTTGTAGTTTTTCTATTGAACTATTTATTTATTACATTTTTAAATATATTTTTCTTTACACTTTTATTTTTATTCTTATTATCATTTCCTTTATATTTTCATATTTATTTTATTTTTTTTTTTTTTCTATTATTTTTCTTTTGTTTTATTTTTCCTTTTTTTTATTATGCACATATCAGGATGAAAGAACTATGATTATTTTCAAAGATATATATATATATCTTTATAATGGTTTTATAATATTTAAAAATAATTAAAAACAATATTATTTTGTTTAAAATTTTAATGTAACTGCATTTTTAATAGGAACTCCTATTAATTTGAATTTCATTTTATACTTTTTTTAATAAACTATTTTACTCCCAAATTACTTTTACGATAATTTTAAAAAAATATTAAAAAAAATGTTAAATATTATGAATAATATATTTGTTAGTATAATTGATTTATAAAGAATTATATAAAATAAATAAGATAGACATAAAAGAGCTTTAGTTTCTTAATAAGAAAAGGAAGAAAGAAATAAACTAATTCATTAATTAAATAAACGAATACTAAGATAAAAAAGAAAATACTATTAATTTTTTTTAAATAATTTTTTAAAAAATTGCTTTATTTTTTTTTTGCTTTTTAATTTTTTTTGTTCATCTGTCTCTTCATTTAAAAAAAAATTATTTTTTGAGTATTGATCTTTTTCTTTAGATGCCCATATCTTTTTATTACTGGAATTTCTATATTTATCAGAATTTTCATTATTTTCATAAACTTTATGCTCTTTATATCTTTCGTTATGTAATTTTCTAATATCATTTATTGCTTGTTCTCCTTCTTTATTTTTTTGGTGAATTTGAAGTAGTTTACTATTTATTGGGGTAGTTTTGTTAGATAATTTTTCTAATTCTTTTTTCTGATCAGTACATAATTTACTGTAATTTTCATTTTTATTTATCATTTGTGTTTTATTATTTGACTCACTTTTTTCAATATTGTTCCATTTGTTTACTGTATTTTTATTTAACATACCCATAATTATTTTAATTGATGATAAGACAAATTCAAATAAAATAGATTCTTTATCATTAAAAGTGTCTTCAAATTTCCATATTAAATTAGAATATTCTGAACTGACAAATTCTACATCTAATTTTTTATAATCTTCTTTATTTAAATTATTACTGTAGTTTGTATTAAAATTTAGGATTTCAAACAATAACTTAATTAAATTAAAAATGTCAGCATTTATTAAAAAAGAACTTTTAACTTGACTGTTACTCAATTTAATAGTTCTATATTTTTCTTCATTAGAATGAAAGATTATATTACTTAGTAATTTATATAATATTTTAAAAAAGCTTTGAAAATGAGAATTTTGCTCATCCATTTCTAACTTTTTTTCCTTATAATATATAATTAGTTGTAATATAATTCTATCTAATATGAGAATAATGTTGATAAGCATATCTTCACCTACAATATAAAAGTTTTTTGCATAAATATTTTTTTTTATATTCTCGTTTTCTAATAATGATTTATTAAAGAGTATTTCTAAAAATGTTATATTTTTTTTTTCTGAATTGTTATTTTCTACTACTTCATTTTGCAATGGTTCAATTATATTGTCTTTTTCTTTAATATTAATAAATTTAATCTTTTCTCCTTCTTTATTATTATCATCTTCTTTTTTCTGAAAATTTATATTATCACTAAATATTATATCAGTCATGTTTTCACAATTATCTCCTTTTAAAACAACATTATTATTATTATTATTAATTTCTACTGCATTAATGTTACTATTATTATTATTTCGTGTTTCTGCAGTTTTATGATTATTTTTTTCTTTTTCATTGTTAGATATTTCCTTATTTACCTCATGATTACTATTTTCTATAATAATGTCATAACTATCATCTTTTAATGAATCATTTTGACTATCATTGTTGAATTGTGCTCCTTTATTCAGAATATTGCTATATTCACAAGAAGAATATTTTTCATTTTGTATTTTATCGTAATTATCTAGTACATATTCATTATAAATTTTTTCTTCGTTTCCTCTTTTTTCAGAAATGTTTGCTATGTCTCCTTTTCCATTTCCTAAATTTGATAAAATTTCCATTAATTCAATTAATGAATTATCATCAATTTCGTAATTTGATTCATTTGGATCCTCACGTGTTTCAAATTTTTTAATTAAATAAAAATTTACTTCTTCTTCAATTTTATTTATTTCAATATTTTGAAAATTTTCTTTTAAAAACTGCACACATTTTTCAAAATTCATATTATCACATATATATATATATATACATTTAAAAAATAATGTTAATGATTGAAATAAAAAAAATTTATAAATTAAAATAGTTTAAAATATTTTAATGTATATTTTGCTTTTATGTATTGTATAATCTTAAAATGTTTAAATAATAATTTGCAACTATAAAAAAAAAAAAAAAAAAATATGCAATATTAATATTAAGTAATTTTAACTTAAGAACATTAATAAAAAAAAAAAAAAAAAAAAAAAAAAAAAAAATAACAAAAATTATATTATAATTTTCAAAAACCTTTTTATATTTTTATAAATTTTAATATATACATTGGGATAATTCAATAATAAAAGCAATATTTAGAACTAGAAAAAAAAAAAAAAAAAAAATTTTATTCGTTTATTAAATAAAAGATTCATCGAATCATAATTATAATAAAAAGAAGTTATCATAAATGTTTACTTTAATAAGAAAGTTTATAATTATATAATTGTTAAAAAAATTTTTTATATAAAGAAAATTTTGAAATATTCCTGAATTTAAAGAGATATAATGAGTTTATAAGTTTGTTCAATAAGCAGACATTTCATTGTCATTATATAAGAAATCTTTAACTAATGAGCAATTTTTTTTTTTTTTTTTTTTTCATTATGTTTTTTAGTCAAAGGATTAAAAAAATATATAAATTCCATGTTTCCTATTTTTATGTTCAGTTGTTTACGATACTTTTACATATTTAAATAATTTTTCTTATAAAATTTTGAATAGATTAAATTAATACAATATCTTTTGCATACTGATATTTTGTCTTTATATAAAGTGTATTAAAAAATAAATTTTTCTTTTTTTTAAAAATACATAATTTAATCATAATTCGTTCTTTGAAAAAAATTTATAAAAAATAAAAGTGTAGAACTTATAACAGATTAAAATTTAGATAAAAGATTAATGTGCATTATAATATTTTTTTAAAAAAATATATTATATTAAAAAAAAAAAAAAATACCATATTTTTTAAATAAAAATTATTTTATAATAATATTTTTTTAATTAAAAAAAAAAAAAAAAAATTAAAAATATATTCATAAATTTCAAATTAACATACAGATGTGCTTTTTATGAATAACTGTAAATTTATTTTTATTTTTTCATGAAAAAAAAAAAGAAAAAATTATTTTATAATAATAACAAAGAAAATAATTATTTTATGAAATGTTAATTTAAAGATGAAATTATTTCATATAGTTATTTGTTCAAGTATTTAATAAATTGTTTTCCATATGATTTATTTTTGTCATATAAATTGCAGGTTTTTTTGGTAATTAAAAAAAAAAAAAATAAATAATAAATAAATTCTGCAATAAAAATGGATGAATTAGAAAAAGAGTTTGAGAAAATAAATTTGAAATATGAAGATGAAGAAGAACAAAATGAACAGGAAAAAATTTCTCATAGAAAGTTAAGATATCTAAAAATGAAAGATAAAAAAGATGAGAAAAAACGTAACAAACAAAATAGCAAAATAGTTAATAATATTAAAAATAAGAATGATAATAAAAATGAAGATGAAGTTAAAAGAAAAGATGATGATGATAATAATATCATAAAAGAAGATGAAATTAATTCAAAAATTGATGAAAGTCTTAATGTATCAGATAACATCGAGAAAGACAAAAAGAAGTATGAACCAGTTTTTGTAGAGTATTGCAAAAGTAAAAATAGATAAAATAAGTATTAATTTTTTTTTTATTTTTATAATTTTTTTTTCATTGTGAAAAATAATTAAACTAAACAATGTTCTTTTATTATTTAGAAAATTTATATATTTCTATAATTTTTTTTTTTTTTTTTTTTTTTTTTTTTTTTTAAAAAATATTTAATATATAAAATA
>NW_021628316.1:913233-926021 GCF_900005855.1 Plasmodium gallinaceum | reverse complement strand
AAAATTTATATATTTTTATAATTTTTTTTTTTTTTTTTTTTTTTTTTTTTATTTAAAAAATATTTAATATATAAAATAAATATGTTATTTTTTAGTTTGTGGAATGCCATATGAATATTGTGAATATGGAAAATTTTATAATGAGTGTAAAGAAGAAAATAAAGAAAAATATAATTATGATATTATGAATAACGAAGTTGATAATAATAATAAAAAGCAAACAAAAAAAATCCCCAAAATTGTAATATCAAAAATATATATGTATATACATTTACATTTATATATCTAAACATGTTTATTTATTTTTTTTTTTAGTCTAATCAAAAAATAACAATACAAAAAACAACGAGAGCAAGAAAAAAAGTTGTTACAGTTGTAACGGGATTGCATACATATGTTAAGTTAGAAAAGATAGCAAAGATTTTTTCTAGATTTTATGCATGTGGTTCATCAGTTATTAAAGGAACTAATAATAATCCAGATCAGATAGATATACAAGTAATTATTCATATAAACATTATATATGCAAAAAAAAAAAAAATATATATATATATTTTTTTTTTAACTTCATTTTTCGTTATTTTTCCTTTTTTTATGATCCTTCACTTACAGGGAGATGTAGAACATAATATTGCAGAGATTATAATGAAAAATTGTCCAGAAGTAACTGAAGATAAATTTGTTTTTTTACCACCTAAATAACTGTATGCAACATTTATATAAACTTTTTTTTTTTTTTTTTTTTAATCCATTTTTGATATACTTTAAGGCTTATTTATATGAATTTAAACTATGAAAAAAATGAAAAGTATTCGCAAAACTGATTTCATTATTAATTTAATTTTTAAATGATTATTACATTTTCATATTAATGTTTTCATTAATGTTACAGTAGTTACATTTTTATAATATTTTTTTTAATAATATAAATAATAATGTTATTTATTTTATTATTATTAAATTTACGATTACATTAATGATTATACGATTATTTAATTTTTAATTGTATTTTACTTCTTCCATCTTTTCCAATTCTTTATTTTTATCTTTCCTGAGGATCCTTTACCGCCAAAATTTTTTTTGTTAGTATTTTTTTTTTCATTAATCTCTTGAACATTTATTTGTTCATAATTTTTTCTTTCATTTTTATCTTTTAATAAGTAACATTTTAAGAATTCTAATATTTTATAATCATAATTATCAAAAATATGTTTTTCATAATTTTTTGTATTTGATTCTTCTTCCTTTTTAGTACTATTTTCATATTTGTTTTTATTTATTCTAAGTGTATTAATTTCATTGTTATTATTAAAATAGTTATCTAAGGTGCTTGTCTGTTGGTAAAAATGTGAATCTTTTGAGTTTTTATTATATATTTGTTTGGTATTTAAATTTTTATGTAATTCCTCATCTTTTTTAAACACATTGAATGAATTTAAAATAAAATTGTAAAAATTTTCAATGAAATCTTTAACATTATAAAAAGTGAATACATTCTTATAATCAAAAATATAAATTATTTTGTGAATATTATTCAAATTTTTTATAATATAAAAATCATGAGTAGTTAATATGTAATTTCCTTCATATATAAAATTTAAAAAATTTAACAAGAGATTTTTCAAATAAATATCTAGATTATTGTTTATTTCATCTAATAACAATAAATTTGATTTTTTTAAAAATAAAGAAAGAAATAATATTCTAACTTTTTCTCCTCCACTCTTTTCTTTAATGGAAGTTGAACTATCAATATAAAATATTTTTAACAACGCTTTAATTTTATCTTCAATATTATCAATTTTATCATTGCAGAATAATTTTGTCTTATTTAAAACATAAAAAAAATTTTCATCGAATGAATTAGTTTCAAAATTATCATGAAAATTAATAGGGTAATAACTAACATTTTCTATTAAATTTTTAAAGTGATCATTAATTTCTAAATTTAAACTTTTTATCATATTCTGTTCAAAATATGTTAATAATACATTGTTAAAATTACAATTAATTGTTCCTTCATAATCAAACTTTTTGTTTTTCTTTTGTTCTATATTATCATTATTTTCTTCATTATCATTATCTCCATAAGCGTAAATACTTTTCTTTTTTTCTTCTTTTTCTTTTAATACTAAATTATATTTATTAGTTATTATTTTAAAAAAAGTTGATTTTCCTATTCCATTTTTTCCTAGTATTAAAACATTTTCACCACTATTAATATTTACATTTATATCTTTAAATATATATTTTTTTTTATTCTTTTTATTTAAGAAATAAAAGGAGAAATTATCAAATTCATATAAAGTTGCATTACTTCTTGAATACGTTTCACCAGTTTGTATTAATTCATTGTTTTTAATTTTTTTACTCATATCTATCAAAATATTTTTATTCATATCACTTTCTACATCATTAAGTTTATTATAAATAAATTTTTTTATATCTTCTTCATCTTCATTTTCTTCTTTATATATTGATTGATTTTCATCTGTTTTTACATTAACACCATAATCAATTAAGTTTTGAGAATTTCCGCTTTTCCTATTATCAGAAATATTTTCTATATTTGTGTGTTCATCATAATTTTTTTTTTTTATATTTTCATATGTATTATCGACACTTATTTCATTTTCTCTTTCATTTAAATCAGTGTTCTGCTTAAAGTTTTTTTTTTCATTATTCACATTCATATTTTCCTTATTAGCTAAATTTTTATTCAATTGTTTCCCATAATTTTTAGAATTATTTTTGTTTTTACTACTATAAATTAAATTATAATACATATATTGATAATTTAATTCACTATCAAAACAAATCGAATAAATATTTTGGTATAATTTTAATTCTTCCTCTTTCTTTTTTATAAATTGTTGCATAAATTCTTTTTTATTTTTTTTTTTACTTTTAGATATAGTGGAGTTTAGCTGATCTAATATTTTTTTAAGTTCTTCTTTTTTTTTTCTTCTGTTATCAAACAAAATTTTCATGTTATTTAAATATTCAGTGTAACTTCCTTGAAAATATGTTAAATTACAACTGTTTTCATTATTTTTTGATTCATTTATATCTTTAGAATTATTTTTATTAATTTTTTTTAATAATGCAATGTTATTAAAATCAATATCGTAACCATCAATTTTGTTGAAGTCTAATATTCGGTTACATAGTTTGCTTACTAAAAAAAAATCATGACTTGCTAATATAATTCCAATCTTTTTAAATCTTAATAAATACTTAAAGATATTCATTATAAAAAATATATTGAATATATCTAAATTATTATTTATTTCATCTATTAATAATAATTTAGATTTACTTAATAGTAACAATAACAAGTATACCCGAATAATATAACCATTACTCAAATGGCACAATTTTACATCGAGAAAATTTTTCAAATTTAATATATTTACGTATTTATTAAAGTTCATTTTGATATCATTTATTTCCTTAAAAATATATTCTTTTTCATGCATATATAATTTTAAAATAATTTCAAAATACTTAGATTTAACAAAATTTTCATTAAAATTATCTGTAGAAAGCTTCAATTTATCATTAATATCATTTAAATATTCCTCATTATTATGACTGCCAATATTGTCATTAATATTTTTATTACTATTACTTACAGTATCAATAACTCTATTTAATTTTATTTTATTAGAATTTATATTATTGTTATTTTTTAAACTTTTAGATTTATCTTCAGCTGTTTGATTATGTAATTGATTATCTTTTATACTAAGTTTGTTCACTATTTCATATTTTTGATACTTACTAATGTTTTCTTCTATATAATTTAAAACTTCATACTTTTCTAATGTACTTTCATAAAAATTCAAAACTTTTTCAAAAACGGTTAGATTATTTTTTTCTAATAAATGAATATTTTGCTTAAAATAAAAAACATCATTTTTAAAAAATAATTCATTATTATTTATTTTATTATTATTTTTATTTTGAAAATATGATATATTTTTATTTTTTATTAAAGATGGCATGTTACTTAATTCTAATGAGTTATTTTTCATATATGACAATATTTTATATAGTATCTCAAAGTTATTTTTATTAATTAGAGAAAATAATTTTTCTTCATTTATATTAAAATTTAATAAATTTTTATTCATTTTGTTATTTATAATTATACTTTCAGAATTTTTATCAGCATTTTCAAATATTAAATTCAATAAAGAAGTTTTTCCGCATCCATTATTACCTATCAAACTTACACATTCCGATTTGTTCAATTGAAAATTTAAATTATTTATAAGTTTTTTGTTATTTATTTCATAGCTTAAATTATTTATCGTTAAAATAACTCTATTTTCATCTTCTTTCTTATCATACTTTTTTTCTAATATATTATAAATGTTCAAATTATATTTTGGAGATAAAATACTATATTCATCATTTTCATCAACATTAAATATTTTTCTATATTCTATTTTTCTTTTTTTCTTATTTTCATCACTATACGGTTCTTCATATTCGTTGTCATAATCTTCTTCGATATCATTGATATATGCATTTTCAGATTGCTCATCATATTCATAATCTGCGTTTTTTTCTCTATATTCATAACAATATAATTCATGACTTGTTATTCGTTTTAATTTCTTTGTTATATTATTTATTACAAAATTCTTTTTTTTAAGATATATTTTATTTTCTCCAAAATTATTTTTAAAATTCAAACTATTTAAAAAAAGATGCTTATATTTATTAATCTGTAGAGCTCTATTAAATATTACATAATAAAGTATTAATAAAAAATAAAATTCTCCAAGAAACATGTTATAACATTTTTTAAAATATTTTACATTTATATATATAAAGAAAATGAAAAAAATAAATATAAAAATAAGATAAAATAAAAGAATAAATAAAGATTTAGCATTTGGAAAATATAATGGTTAATTGTTTTTAAAAATTTACACCAATTAACAATTTAAAAAATAACTTAATATAAAAATGACGAATGTGAAGCATAATATTTATTAACTATAAAAAACTGTTACAATAATAAAATAAATTATTATATATATATATATATATATATATATATATATATATATATATATATATATATATATATAAAATATGTTGTATATACTCATTTATATAATTATTTATCTTATTTTGCTTTTTTTTTTTTTTTTTTTTTTTTTTTTTTATATTTTTTAATATATTTATTTGTTTTCTTATTATAATTTTAATGGCCTCTTTTTTTTTTTTTTTTCAGTTTTTTTTTTTTTTAAAATAAAAAATATATGTATATATATTTTCATAGATATATAAATATTTTTTTAATGAGGTATGTTTAGTAATATTTAGATGTGTTAATATTCATGTTAACAGAAAAAAAAAAAAAAAAAAATTGCAAAAAATTATTATCATTTCTTTATATTAATTATAGTCACTGCACATTAGAATTTAAATTACTTATTAAATATATATTAGGCATTTCATCTTTTTTTCATTTAGTTATATTAATAAAAATGAATATTATCTAAATTTTTTCTTTTTTTTTTTTGTTCTTACAAACACAAACAATTTTGTTAAGATATGAAATTAGCAATTAAATTTTTTTTGTAGATATTTTTTTTCTATATTTCTTATATTTTCTATAGAAGTTAATAATTATATATTTATATTTTTTTATTTGGAATTAGTTTCAATATAATTTTTTTTATAAAAAAAGTATGAATGTTGCATTAATATTTGGCATAACAGGTCAGGATGGTTCTTATTTAAGTGAACTTTTATTAGAGAAGGGTTATGAAGTGCATGGAGTAATAAGGAGGTGTAGTTCATTTAATACAAAAAGAATTGATCATATTTTTGATAAGTTAATTTTGCATTATGGTGATGTAATTGATAGTAGTAACATATGTTCTTTAATATCCAAAGTAAAACCAACTGAGATTTATAACTTAGCTGCTCAAAGTCATGTAAAAGTAAGTTTTGAGGTGCCTGAATACACAGCTGAAACAACAGCTGTGGGAACTTTAAGGATATTAGAGGCAATAAAAATATCAAAAATAAAGAATTTAAAATTTTATAATGCATCAACATCAGAATTATTTGGTAAAGTAAAATGTATTCCTCAAAAGGAAGATACCCCTTTTTATCCTGTCTCTCCTTATGCTATTGCTAAATTATATGCACATTATATAACTATAAATTATAGAGAATCTTATAATATGTTTTGTGTTAATGGAATTTTATTTAATCATGAAAGTCCTAGAAGAGGAGAAACTTTTGTTACGAGAAAAATAACTAGAGGAATAGCAAAAATTTATAAAAAGTTACAAAATTTTATTACACTAGGTAATATTGATACATATAGGGATTGGGGTCATGCAAAAGATTATGTATATGCAATGTATTTAATGCTACAAGAGAAAGAACCACAAGATTTTGTTATTTGTTCTAATGAACAACATTCAGTTAGAGAATTTTGTGAAATTTCTTTTTCATTTGTAGGAATATATATAAAATGGATTGGAGAAGGAATAAACGAAGTAGGTGTAAGTCAAAATAACGAAATAGTTATCAACAAAAGTAGTAAATATTTCAGAAAATGTGAAGTTAATACTTTACTAGGTGATTGCTCAAAAGCGAAAAAAATCTTAAAATGGGAACCGACTTACAACTTTACTCAACTTATATATGAAATGCTAAAATATGATTTTGATGACTATAATATACCTATAGATGATTATGAAACATGCTTAAAAAGATATGAAAATTATAAAAACACAAAAATTTCTGAAATAGTTAATACATAAAATATATTTATAATTTTGTTATGTAATTTATAGTATAATTCTTTTTTTTATTAGAATATTAAACTTTTTATTTTATCCTATGTGTGTTTTTTATTTCATTATTATATTTTATTTATTTATTTTATTTTTTTTTTTTTGCATCTTTTACTTTTTTGTTACATAATGTTTTTCTTGTATTTTTCAGGAATTACATAATAACATTTTATATATTAGCTTTTTTATATGTAAGTTTACTTTTTCTTTTTTCATTATGTTCCCAATATGCTAATTTAATTTAGCTAATTAAAATATATTATCTTCCCGTTTTATATAGAATAGTTTATCATATTTGTTTTTCTTTCTTTGATTTAAACCTTTTTTTTTTTTAATATATTTTCAATTAAAATATTTAATTATTTTTTTTGTTTTTTAACTTTAAAAATGATTCTTAATTTTTTTTTTTTTTTTTTTTTTATTGCAACATAAAATTACATTAAAGATTAAAAAAAAAAAAAAAAAGTTTACTTTTATTTATATAAATGTTTTTTTTCTTTTATTTTTTAAAGAAAAAAAAAAAAAAAAATACCCATATAAAAGTAAAATTAAAAAGTTGTATACATATTTTCATAATACTATTAAATATTTGCATATTTTTTAATCAACATTTCTGAATTTTTTTTTTTTTATAAAAACAATCTCAATTAGTGATATTTTATTCAATGCTATTTATAATGTTTAAGTATATATATATATATATATGAATATATATAATATTTTTCTTGAAAAAAAGCAATTTATCTGTATGATTTTTGATATCTTGCACGAGCACCTTTTCCACCAAATTTTTTTGGTTCACATCTTCTTGTATCTCCAACTAGTAATGTTCTATCATATCTTAATAAAATATCTTTTAATTCTTTTTTTGTAGATTCATCAACATATTTTTGATAGTATGAAATTATTCCTTTACCAATAGCTTGTCTTATTGCGTAAATTTGAGAAGTTTGACCACCTCCTTTAACTCTTATACGAATATCTAAATTTTTTAACTTTGAAGATCCAATTAACCATAATGGCTCATATACTTTTGTTCTTAAAATATATGGTTCAACTAAATCTAAATTTTTACCATTTAATTTTATTAATCCTTTTCCATTGGTTACAGTAGCTACAGCAACAGAAGTTTTCTATTTCAAAAAAAATAGAAATAAAATAAAAAATTAACATTAGATAAATTTGCTAAAGTAAAAATACTACTGTTATATATTAAAATGATATTTTATATATTTATATGAATATATATATATATATATATATATCTATTTTGTTATTTTTCTTTAAAATCATAATTGCTTATTCTTTTGATTAATAATTATATTCATAATTAATGACATGATTAATAAATATTTTTTTTTTATTTAATATTTATATAATAAAATAAAAATATGTTTACTGATATATCTTTTTTTTTTATTATTTTTTTCTTTTTATATATATATGGATTTTCAATAAATTTATAATAATATATAAATATAATTTTTATTTTCTAAAATAAATATTTATTTTTTATAATTAATAATAATACCTTTTTTCCGAATGTTTGAACTCTTTTTACTTTTGTTGTCATTTTTTCTGCATAAAAAAAAATGTAGATTTATAACAAATTTTGAAAAAATATTTCAATGAAATTATCAATATTTTCTCATAAAAAAGGAAAAGTTTTAAAATATGTTTTACATAACAAAAACATAAATGTAATTAATTTGTTCTATTTTTACCATTAAATTTTTAAAGGTTAAATATTTTGTAAATTTAAATTTATATTTCTTTAAAAATAATTTTACTCGTGGTAAATATATACATATATATTTTTTTTTTTAAGAAAAATTTGATAAAAAAAAAAAAAATATGTAGATAATACTATTATTATATAGAGCTACTTTTATACTATATTAAATCATGTATTAATTTAAATAATAAATATACATTATAAATATTTTAAACAAAAAAATAAATAAGAATTACTTATCATTATAATAATTTTTAATATTTTTTTTATTACATTTTTTTTAAATAAAATTTAAGAAAAGTATTGAGGTGTTTATTTTTTTTCAAGCCTGTGCTTAATATTTGCCCACTTTAATCACTTTAAAGGCGTTCTAAAAAAAAAAAAAAAAAAAATGAAAACAAAAAAAAAAATATAAAGAAATTTCGTAAAAATTTTTTTTTAATTGATTATTTTCCATAATAATATAATTTTATTTTAAATATTTTTTTTTTTAACTTTTTGTTTATAATTTCATTATATGTGAATATATTTGAATCCATATATAAAAGGTAAACACAAGAATAATTAAAAAAATTTTTAAAAAAGGCATATATAAAAATACATATTATATTAATGTACTACAAAAAAATATATAATTTTTTATAATTGTTTTTAGTCTATATGAAATATTAAAAAAATTTAAACAAAAATATAATTACATTTATATATATTTATGCATGATTATGTAAAATAAGATATATATAAAAAAAAAAATTATCAAATAAATACTTTTTTTGTAATACAAATTTACATATATATATATTATATATATATTTTTTTTGTACCTTTTAGTATATTATTTGCTTTAATTGTACAAAATGGTATCACATAATAATGTATTACCAAATGTTCATCTTCACAAATGGTGGCAAAGATATGTAAGAGTAAAGTTTAATAAGAATATAAAGAAAGAAAAAAGAAGATTATTAAGAGAAAAAAGAAGAAGAGAGAATGGAGGTACACCTATTGAAAAATTGCATCCAATAGTACACTGCCCAACTCAAAGATATAATTTTAGAACAAGATTAGGAAGAGGTTTTACTGTTGAAGAATTGAAAGTATAAAAAATATATAATTATATTTTTATTTATTATTTTTTTTCACAATTACACATATAGTAACGTTATATGTTCTGCAAATATTTTATATTTCTAATTGAATATATGTAAAAAGTACATTTATATTGTTATATGAATTTTTTTTCTTTTTTTTTTTATCTTTATTAGGGTGCAAAATTATCTTTAAGTGCTGCAAGAAGCATAGGCATATGTGTTGATAAAAGAAGAAAAAATAGATGTGAAGAAACATTAAAAAAAAATATAGAAAGATTAGAAAAATATAAAAAGAGTTTAGTCATGATTCCATTAAAAAAATATAACAGCAAAAAAGGTATCGGTGGTATACCTGATGATTCGGATAAAAAAGTTATTAAAGAGTTAAAGAAAAAGAAACAACTACGTGGTATATTTAGAAATGAAAGAAATACTAAACCATTCTACGAAACTATGGATGTATCTAAAATAGATACATCGTTTTTAGCTTACAAAACATTGCGTAAAGCAAAATCAACAGAAAGAAGAAGAAATAGACAACAGCAAAGAAAAGATATAAAAGCAAAAGCTAAAGATAATTAAAAAAAAAAAAAAAAAAAAAAAAAAGAAAATATATGCCTTCTAATGTAATTCATATATATGAAAAATTTTTATATAAAATAAGATTAAATAATGTGTTTTTTTTTTTTTTTAAATTCATGAACCTTATATATATATAATTATACATTTTTTATAATATTTATGTGATAAAGTAATTTATATCCTTTTATTTATAAATAACTATTAGTTTTTCTAAAACAAAAAAAAAAAAAAAAAAAAAATATAATTATCGTATTATATATATTAAAAACTAATTTTAGAATTAATACAAAAAAAAGAAAACAAAATATATAGATTAATTTTACGTAAATTTTCATTCTATTTTAAATTAATATTATTAATTTAAATATTTAATTTGCAAAAATAAACAGTTGTGAGAAATTTTTATTGTTTATTTAAAATTAAAAATGTAGATATACAATTATTAAAAAAATTTATATATATTTATAAATTAAAATTTTCTATTTTAATTTTATTTGATTAAAAGGTGAAGACAAGTTACATTAAAAAAATGATTTAAAATTGTTTTATTAAAATCTAAGAACAACTTTCTAATTCTCTAAAATAAAAAAAAAAAAAAAAAGAAAACTTATATATAATATAAATTTTAATTACATGTTAATATTTAAAAAAAAAAAAATACTTTAAAATTGTAGGAATATTATCTTCAATTTTTAATTTAATGAATAGCTCTTTAAGAAATCTTTTACATTTACACAATGTTACTGTAAAAAGCAATTTTTTCATTTTTTAAAAATTAATATTTTTTATTACAAAAAAAAAAAAGTAAGAGTAAAATTATATTAAAAACGAAATAAAAAGAAAAGGATCATACCACCACTATATAATATTTTAACCCTTATATCATCACATATTGTCACAAATCGTGTTAAAAGTGAAACTTCTCTTTTATATCTCTAAAAAAAAAAAATAAAAATAAAACATTATTTTATATATCCTAAAACCATTTTAATAATTTGTAAAATAAAAAACACTTACATTACTAGTTCTTATAATAAATATTCTAAGTTTTAAATTTGCAAAAACAACTATGAAAAAGAATAATAAAAATTATATATAAACTTCTCATTTTTTTTTTTTTTTTTTTTCCTAAATAGAATTGTTTTTACTGTAGAATCGACTAAAAAGTATACTTTTAAAAATTCTTCCAAAAAGCAATATAGCTTTTTTATCAAATTCCTAAAAAAAATTTGAAATTAATATATTTGGAAATTTTTAATACAATACTTATAAAATAGCCAAACAAATTACTTCTTTAATAAAAGAGGATAATGGGATATTCAAATTTTCTAATATTTTATATATATCTTCCTCTTTATTTTCATTTTTTATTTCATTATTTTCCTTGTAACAAAGCTTACATAACATCCATATATTATCTTTCTTAACCATGATTAATTAAATATTATATAAATGAAAGTAAAATAGCTTATAAGACAAATACAATGAATGATTATGGAAAAAAATTGATTTTCTATATTTCTTTATATCTTATAAAATCTATTTATTTTTTATAGAAATACTTTTTTGAGATAAAACGAATGACATTCAATTTTATCTTTTTCATATTTAACATTTTTACTTAATTATTTGGGAAAAAATATATTTAGACAAAAACTTTCATAAAAAATTTTTTATATATTTTGATTAATAAATCATCAAAACTAAAAACAATTCAAATTTTTATAAAAAATAAATATTTATTAAGGAAGAAGATACAATTTATTCTGTTATATATTTTTGATTTTGTTTTGAAAGTTTTTTGAATTAAATTTTATATTATTTTAGCAAAAACTTTTTTTTCCAGAAAAGATGTAAACATCTTTTATAAAAAAGAAAAAATATTTTTTATTCATAAAAAAAAAAAAAAATTTATGGAGTTAATTATTTTTAAAAGAATAATTAAAAATATTCACCATAAAAAATTTGCTAAAAAATAAAACTATTAAAACATATATTTTAATATTTGCAACATGAATTTAAAAATATGTTTATATATAAATATAAACATAAGTTAAGAAGATATGTTTATATATTACTTATTTAAAGTGAAGAAATTATATATCATATAGGATTTATATAAATGTATTCAAAATTTTAAAATTCAGATGTACATAAATTCAGAGCAAATTATATATTTTTATCAGTAAATTTGTTAAAATCTTTTTGTTTTGACAATTTTATATTATTTTTTTTTGAGTTAATCTTTTAGATATAATTTATTTAATCTATGTGTCATGTATACAAAAATTTTTTTTTGAATATTTTGAAAAAATAGAATATGTATTATTTTATGTAGTTTCTCCAAAAATTATCCGATAATTGAAATTTTAATATGTAGAATATAATGTGAAAAGCATGCGTTCAAAAAAAAAAAAAAATTTTTCTCTTGTATATACATATATATATTTATATATATATTTATAAAATATCGTTAATTGCACTTTTATCTATTTTAACTAGAGCACCCAATAGTATTAAATATTGAAGTATGCTTATATTTAAAAA
>NW_021628316.1:874044-913062 GCF_900005855.1 Plasmodium gallinaceum | reverse complement strand
TAAAATAAAAAAAAAAAAAACGCGAACCATGGTATTTGGAGAAAAGAAAAAACATTGAAGTCAGAAGGTATTTTTAATAAATATATTATATTAATTTGTTTTTTACATATTCCCATTATTTTTTTTTATTCCATGCATAATCATATGTATTCGTATATATAACGATGTTCTAAATTATTTTATTTGTGGATATTTTATTTCATTTATTATGTTTTTATATGAGTTTCCCTTTATATTTTTTATAACTGAAAAATTATTAATACAATATCTATATATTTTTTAATATAACAATTATATATATTTCATTGATAAATTTTTTTTTTTTTTAACAAAATTTAACATAAGCTACATTTATTAATACATTAAACTGTGATTATATTTTAATTTTAAAATGATTATTATACATGAATATTACTTTAAATCGTAACTACAATTTTATTATATTCAATTTTTCGTAACATTGTTTTAAATATCACTATATAAAGAACACACGCCATATTTTATATGAAAATTACATTTTCAATCGCACATATTTTGTATTTGTATTAGTTATTTTTTTATAATTATGTATTGTAATTTATTGTAGACATTACTTATGTTTTTATTTTTTTTTTTAAACATACATTTTTATTGCATTTATTACATTTTCTTAATTTGATGTTCAAGTTTTTTATAAATTATTTTATTATGATAATCATTTTTCACTATGTATAATGTTGAAAAGAGTATTTAACACAAAAATTTAAAAGAGGAAAATGTATTCTGTATTTATTTATTACATATATGTGAATTTTTTTTTTTTTTTTTTTTATGTTTCTGTTTTTAAAAATGCATGCCTATAAAAATTTTTTTTTTTAAAACTTTTGTAATATTTTTATATTTTTTTATTTTATTTTTGTAGGAATGAATATTGTGATAGAAAACATAAAGTGTTAAAAAAAAAAAAAAAAAAAAAAAAAAGGAATTAAAACTCAAAAATAAATGTAAGATATATATATATATATATACATTTATTATTTTACTGTAATAATGTATAAATTTTTTTTTTTTTTTATTTGATATATATATTTTTTATCCAATGTTAAAAGTTATTTAAACTTTTTATAATTTGAATCTAATTATTATATTTATTTTACTTTTTTTTTTTTTTTTTATTTAGATACCTTTAGTTGTTTTAATTAAAAAAGATATATATAAATATATATATTTATTCTGTATATTGCAATTAAAGTAAAAAATATAATTGTTTGACAATAACTGAGGGAAACATTTTTGTTACCGCAAAAATTAAAAAAATTTAAAAAAAGAATAACTAATTTTTATTTTTAAATAATACTTAATAAAAATGAAGAAAGATAGAGAACCAATAGATGAAGATGAAATGAGAATAACATCAACTGGGAGAATGACCAACTATGTTAATTATGCTGCTAAACTTCTTGGGGAAGAAGAAAAAAAAAGTATAAAAATAAAAGCCACTGGAAATGCAATTGCAAAAGCAGTAACTTTAACAGAAATCGTTAAAAGAAGATTTAAAGGATTACATCAAATTACAAAATGTGGAAGCACTATTATAACAGATCAGTATGTTAGTGGACAAGATAATAACGAACATGTTGTTCAAGAAAAGACTGTTTCTTTTATTGAAATTTTATTATCAAGAGATCAATTAGATACTAAAGATGCAGGTTATCAACCACCCTTAGACGAGAAATATGTTAAAGAAATGACACCTGAAGAAATTGTTAATTCTAGAGGATTTAGAGGTAGAGGATTTAGACCAAGATATTACAGAGGCTTTAGAGGAGGAAGAGGTAGTGGATTTTTAAGAAGAGGTGGATATAGAGGATTTTCAGAAAGAATGTATGAAGGAAGAAATAGTTTTAGAGGTGGTAGAGGTGGAGGATATGGAGGTAGTTTTGGTAGAGGTGGATACAGATCTGGTGGTGGTGGAATGGGAGGTGGAAGAGGTGGATACAGAGGTGGATATAGAGGAGGAAGAGAAGGTGGCTACAGAGGGGGAAACAGAGGAGGAGGATACAGAAGCGGCAGAGGTGGATATAGAGGAGGAAGAGCTCTTTCATAAACTCAAATAAATTGATACAATTACTATAAATATATTAAAAAATTATTAAAAAAAAAAATAAAGTATATATATATATATATATGTATATATTTATATGTATTTATATCTATAGTAAAAAAACAAATATTATATATTTATATATATTAGTAATTACTAAAAAATACTAAAAATACTAAAAAAAAAAAAAAAGTTAGAAATATATATATTTATATGTATACAAATAAAAATTTATATAGAATTATTCTAGAAAGAAAAAAATTAAGCATACAGTTACATGACATTTTTTAGCTTTTATATTCAAGATAAATAGTAAATCAAGTATAAAATGTATATATATATATATATATATATATATGCAGAATTTTTTATTATTTAATAAAAAAAAAATTGAAAATACAATAAATTAATAGTAATACATAAAATTAATTTAAAATTACGTGAAAAAAAAAGTAATAAATATTTCTATATTGATGTTTGATAGTAAAAAAAATTATGCATAATCACTTTTACATATATATTATATTTTTTTTTATAATTTCTTTAATATATTTTTTTTACACTCATACAAAAGAAGATTTTTATAAAGCGCATGTAACGTGTTCAGAATTTTTTTGCGCTTAAATATATTAAAAGAAAATTAAAAAATATATATATATGTGTTATGTATATTTTTCAAAATCACAATATTCAATTGACATAAAAAAAAATTATATATATATATATATATATATATATATATATATAAGAAACGTTCTAAAATAAAATATATAAGTTCGAAATATATTTTATAATATTTTTTTTAATAGATATATAAATGAAAAGTAATTATAAGTTAAAAGAAAGCAATGAATAATTTATAGAAAGTTAATTTAAATTTTAATAAACAGTAATTATATTTATTTCATATTAGTATGTATTTTTACACAAAGCAATAATACCAAAAATAAAAAAAAAAAATACATTATTTTTTATATATAAATATGTTAATATTAGTTTAAATTAAAAAAAGAATAATGAAAAATACTTAAATTTTTTTATGCAAATAATATTTTGCAGTTTATAGAAAAAAGTTTTAATATATTTTTTTTTTTTTATCTCTAAACATTTCCAATGATATTATGCAAATATTAGGAAAATTATAAGAAAAACTTGTTATATTTTATAAAAAAATATAATAGGTGGATTATTTAGGCATTAATAATAGCTTTTAATTTTACCTATTGTATATTTTATTTTTTAAATTGTCCTATGAAAATAATAAAAATTTTTCTATAATAGAAATCCTATATAATTTGTTATTAGTAATTGTAATAATTATCTTTTTTTTCTTTTTTTTCTTAATCAAAAGAATTATAAATTTTACTATATATAAAAAATTGAAGTGTGCACATTTTAAAAGAAAAATTTTAATGAAGCATAGGATTGTATTAAAATACAATATATTTATTAAAAAAAATATATTTATCAGTATATTTTTTTTCATATCTTTTTCTAAAATAAGGTAAATTATTTTAATTTTTAATTGTATAAAGCTTATATAAAAAAGTATAAGACAATATTACTTTAGAAAAAATATACCTATATAAATATTAAATAAATAGTAAATCATTTTTGATAATGAAAAATGTGTTCATTTAAAAGTATAAATTAAATAACAATGATTTTAAGAATTTTAATTTAAATTTAAATGTAGTTATATTCACTTACAAATAATAGTAATATAGGTTAATTTCAACAATGTTATAAAATATTTTTTTAAAATATTAAAAAAAAAAATTAAATTATTCAAAATAAAATATATATTTATTTAATAAAATAACATAAAAATGGAATATGCAAAATAAATATATTTCAATATAATATTATTAAAAATAAATAAAAGTTAAAAGAATGATTTAATGTATTATGATAAATTTATAAAATATATTTAAACTTATTAACGTAAACAAATTAAAATAAATAAGATTAATTTCACCTTATTTTGTGATAAGTTTTACAAATTAAAATGAAAAAAAAAAAAAGAGTTAAAAAAAATTTTTTTCACGAATATAAAACATATATTGAGTTGTAAAATAAGATTAATATAACAAAAATTCCCATTTTTTAATATATAAATACTTATTTGAACTTTTTACTTATTTCTTTATAATATTTCATTTGTTTCTTAGAAACACTTCTTGGAATAGTTTTTATTGCTGACAAAATATGTTTTTGCTTAATTGTTAATATATTTTTATTTTTTTGAATGAATTCATATATTAAATTATTTTTATCTTTTTCGCTTAATTCTTCATTTTTTAAATCTTCAATTTCGTACATCATGTTATTTTTTTTTATTAATATACTATTTTCATTATTAAAACTTATTATTTCCCCATTTTTATTTTTGCTTAATATTTCTTTTTCATCCAAATTCGATATTTCATTGCAATTCTTGTTATCTAATTCATTATTTTTTTTGCGATTTATCTCATTATTCATTACAGTTTTTTCTTTAAGTAATTCTAAGTCATTTTCAATAGTTTCTTTATTTTCAAATTCAATCATTTTTTTATTTATCTCTTTATTTTTCCTACCTATTTCATTACATACATTATGACTTTTACCAATTTGATTAAATGGCATATAATTT
Organism: Plasmodium gallinaceum; assembly: GCF_900005855.1. Classification (NCBI taxonomy): domain Eukaryota; phylum Apicomplexa; class Aconoidasida; order Haemosporida; family Plasmodiidae; genus Plasmodium; species Plasmodium gallinaceum. The sequence goes on along the minus strand of NW_021628316.1, from coordinate 908,344 downwards.
AAATCATTTTGAACAGTTTTGCAATTATTTTGCATGTGTATTTTATTATGTGAATTATCATTCGAAAAATTATCAAAGTCTTCTACATACGTACTTAACAAAACCTTTTTATTCTTGAATTTTTGTATAGAATTATTTGTATTATTGTCATTATTGCTATTTACATTTTCATTTTTTGATATAAAAAAACTGTTTTTATCCTTAGATAGATATATATCACAGTTGGAATCATTATGTACTACATTATTTGATGTTTGCAAGTCTGCATTTAAAAAATCAATTTCATCTCTACATTCTTGAAGGGCTATAAAAGCGCTTTCCCTTAAAACTCCATATAAATCTGCACCACTATAACCCTTGGTTAAATGGGATATTTCAGAAAAATCAACATCTTTATCTATAGGCATATTTTTTGAAAGTTTTTTTAAAATATCAATTCTTCCCTGATATTTAGGTAAAGAAATATATATGAGTTGGTCAAATCTACCACTTCGTAATAATGCTTTATCTATTATATCTGGTCTATTTGTGGTTGCTATAATGTATACGCTCTCCCTTTGTGAAAGACCATCCATTTCAGCTAATAACTGATTTACAACTCTATCTGATGCTAATGCAGCTTTATTATTAGCCCTATTAATACATATACTATCTATTTCATCAAAAAAAATTAAACATGGCTTATATATTGAAGCATATGAGAAAATTTCTCTAACTTTCTTTTCACTTTCACCAACATATTTGTTTAAAATTTCAGGTCCTTTAATAGCTATAAAATTTGCTTTCATTTCATTACTTATTGCTTTTGCGAGCATAGTTTTACCACATCCTGGAGGCCCATACAATAATATTCCCATGCTTTTATTTATACCTAAATGTTTATATATATTAGCATATTTAATTGGTAATATAAATTTACATTCTAATATTTTCTTGATTTTTTTTAAAGATCCTATATTATCTAAACTTATGTTAGGTACTTCACATATATTTTGTGTTGTCATTTTTTTCTTTATATTATTTACACTCTCATATATAATATCATTGTCAATGTTTATATTAACTCTTTTTTGCTTTTTCTCATTTACGTTTTCCACATTCCTTTTATAATTAAATATACTACTATATTTTCTTTTGTAGCTAGCTTCTTTATTAATATTATTATTATTTACATTTATAGAACTTCCAGTTTTATTGAAGTTATTACTTTTTATATCAGGTGAATATTCAGAATTACTATATATATGAAATATATTTTCTTCTTTTTCTAAATTATTAGTGGTTTTATTATTTTGAATTTCTTCATCACATTTTCCTATCATATTTATATTCTTTTCCATTATAGATGCATCATTATCATTTTTAATTTTTTCTTCTGTTCTTATATTATAAAAATTTTCATTTATATCATCATTTTTTTTTTCTTCTATAAGAATGTCTTCTCTTTGATAAAAATCATCGAAATTCTTACTTTTATATTCTATATCTTTTTCATTTTCTTCAACATTATTTGTATTGATACTTTTTTTTATAACATCATTATATATGTATAAATTTAATGATTCCTTAATAATATCGTATATTTGTCCTCTATTAAATCCATATGTAACTGACGCTGTGTATTTAACATCAAAATAAACTGAAAATTCTTGAGATATTTGTTGAAGCATTTCTACTCGATCTTCATATGTAGGTATAGGTATTGATATAAATTTTTGAATTTTTGTATAAAGTATGCTTTCATATGGCTTATCAACACTTAACAAAAGTATGATAATATTAGAATTATCAAATATACTTAATAAGTAAGTAAATAAATATAAATCAGTAGAATCTTCTTTTGAAGAAAATATAATATCTATATCATCAATACAAAGTATACCTTTATTATACTCTTTTTTTATATGTTCAAATATTATTTTTATTTTATTATTTTTTGCGTCGTTCGATAAATATCTTATATACTCTGGTAGCTTTATATAGAAAAAAGGGCAATCACATTCTCCTGCAATAGCATAAGATAATGTAGTTTTTCCTGCACCACTTACACCATTAATATTAATAATAGTATTAAAAGAATCTTCTCTAAATTTATATGGATAAATTATACTATATAATAAATCCTTTTTTATATTTTTGATTCCTTTATAATCTCTTAAATTTCTATTAGATTTTATACAATTTATAATATTGCTAGAGTTGTCTATTAAACTATTTTCTCTGTTTTCTGTAATATTATTTACTTCTGATTTAATTTTCTGACTAATTAAATTTAAAAACATATTTTTTTCTTCGTTAATAATTTTATCCTTTATTTTATTTTCTATAAGTTTTTTACTCGTCTTTTTATTTAATTCACTCATTTTATCATTTTCATTTTTCTTACTCACATTTGTATTTTTTTTTATTGCTTTTATATTTTCCTTTTCGACTTTATTTGCATTTTCATCTATGTTTAGTTTCTCTATCTCTTCTTCACTCTCACCTTCATTTTCAGTTTTCTTTTTCTTTTCACATTTTTTATCTACATCTTCTATGTTTTCTTTTGATTTAACATCAATTTTTTTATTTTTGTTCATCTTTATTTTATCATTTCTACATATTATATTTTTCATGAAAGTATCGTAATTTTCAAAAATATTTCTTACTACATTTATAATTATTGTTTTTAATTTCTTTTTTGGTGAACGTCTATATTCTAAATATTTTTTTCTTAAAATATTTTCTATGAAAGAATAATTATTTATAATATTCTTTAAATTTACTTGTTTATCTTCATTTTTTAAAATTAAATTATTATCTAAAATTATATCATATATTCTTTTTTTTAAAGAATCAAAAAACATTTTTCTTCTTATAAATGTATGAAAGAAAAATAATAAAATAAAAGTAAAAAGACTACCTTCTTTTTTATCATCTAAAAGAATACAATGTTCACATTATCCTTTCATTATTGTTTAAATTTTTTTCCTTTCAAATTTACATAAATAAAACAAAAACTCAAATATCTATAAAGATAACGTTATATAGACTTTTAAAAGATATATTAAAAATTGTTGTTAAATGTACAACATTAAAAAAAATTTTATATTCAAAACATAATAAAAAAAAAAAAAGAAAATAAGCAAAAAATATTTCAAAATAAGATGGCCCAACAAAATGTATTTTAAAGGTTTAAACAGACAATATATATATATATAAATACATAAAAATATAAATTTTTTTTTTTTTTTTAATTAAAATAATGAATTAATAAAAATAACTTCTTTATATTTTAAAAAATCTCACTAAAAAAATAAATAAAATTAAAAAAAAATGTAACAAGTGTTTATAAAAAAAAAAAAATAAAATAATATATAATTTTATATAGAAACAAAATTAATCAATTTCATAATTCGAATTCCTTAAATTATATTTATATATATGTATAATTTGTCATTATTTCATTTATTTAACAAGATAAAACTTCATTATTTGACATAATTATGAAAATTAAACCTATTAATATAAATATCAAATAAAATTTTTTTTAATTTAGTATATCAGAAAAATAAATTAAACTGCATATATATATATATATATGGATTAATATTTTTATTATTATGTTTAAAGTTTTATTTTGCGGTTTTTTTAGTAAGAATTAGCAATTTTTTATTAAAATAATTACATAAATGCCTTTTTTTAGCAAATTTTATCGAATAGAAACTTCAGAATAAAATAAATTTTATATTTCGTAAAAAAGAAATAACTAGAATACCTTAATGTTTGGAACTTTGAACTTTAAGGATTTACTAAAATTTTATGTTAATTTATATCTTAAAAATGAGAAACAAAATTTAAATATATAAACAAAATAGGAAATCTTTTATTAAAAAAAAAAAAAATGATAATTTTAAGGCTATTTAAAAAAAAAAAATAATTAAAAAATATAAAACTTTAAAATTAACAAAAAAGTAAAAAAATAAAAATGAAATTACAAAAAATATATAAAATTTTTATTACTCATTTTTTAAAAAAAAAAAAAAAATAATATACATATGTACATTTTTTTATTAAATCAAATTTTTGAAGTTTTTCATGTTAAAAGGATCTGACATGGCTTGAATACTCCTTTCGTATTTTCGGAATTCTTCAAGTGTTTTACATGCTTTCGTTGATATTTTTAAGTATCTATCTTTTTTTACATTATCTTTTTCATTTAAAGCCTTATTATTATATTCTCTTTCAATTTTTGTTAAATAATCCTCATAGCTTATTGAAGTGTTCTTATTTATTAACTCTTTTAATATGAAGAAGGAAATATCTTTAATTATAAAATAATTAAAATGAGATTTAGCAACAGCCAATGGATAAATATAATGTTCCATTATAAATTCTTGCAACTGATAATCATATCGAAGAGGTAATTCTTCTTCTTCCTTATTAGAATTAGTAGTTAGTATATTATTACTACTATTTTTATTGTTTCCTTTATTTTTGACTTCATTTGAATTATCACTTATATCATATTCAAAAAAAGAATGCTCACTATTAGAATCTTGAGATGCACAAACACTTTTTGTACTATCTGCATAGCTTGAATTTTCTTTAGAACTACAATCACTATTGTTTGCAATGTTGGAGTTATTTAATTCATATCTTTTCTCGTTTTCAATTTCACATGTTTCATTACAAGATTTATTTTTCCTTTTATCCTTCTCTATGTTAATTTTTCTTTTTTGAATGGCCATTTTTCTTTGATTTTCTTTTACTTTTAGTAAGAACATATTTATGTCTTTGCTTTCACATTTATTATAGCAAATGTTTCTATTTAAAGTTCCCTGATTCTCATCGTTACTTTCAGATTTTCCGATAAATTTATAAAAACCAGTGGTAATGGCAGATGTAATGTCATTTAAATTTTGAACAATAGCTATTTTTGCATTATGCATATTTTTATCCCATTCAAACCAATACCTAGCTCCATTATTTCTCCAATAATTAATTAAAACTGGTTGAGGAATATTTTTTATTTTAGGATAAATTAGTGGCTCAATTCTAAAAGCAACCGGATCAAAACCATGAAAAATGTTATAAAATTTCAATTCTTTAATTAACTTAAGTCCATTGTTTATATACTCAGGTTTATATAAAGATAATAAAGCACTCAACGGACTTCCAAGTGTAAATAAATAATGAATTTTACTTTTTAAATTATATTTCAAATTACTTTCACTAATTCGAACTTTCACATTGTTTAATATTTCATATGCCATTGCACTACCTAGTGAATATCCTAAAAGACATATTTTGGAATTTTTAAATCTTCCTGTTGAATCCTATAAATTAAACATATAATTATATATTTTTTTAATCTATTTAGATGTATTTTTTCTAATATATAAAAGTAAACACTTTTTTATATGTAAAAGCTATATAGGATTTCAATTTACATTTATAGTATTATAAGTTTTAAAATTACACTCTTTAAAGATTCTAAAGTTTTATTAATATCATTATATAAATTTAGCATTATATAATCCCCATATCTTGGATGTAAAAAACATATTATATCCCCAGAAGCTAAATTAACTATTTTTCTAGTCTCTGTCATTGTATTGATATTTATTCTATTAAAAACACTACAAAATAAAAATAAAAAAAAAAAATTATTATTTTAATATTTAAAGATATAAATTGTAAGTAATATAAAATAAAGGGTAACATAATTTTCATAGTTTTCTATTTGAATAAAAACTTTTCATAGAAATATTAAAATATACTATTATATGTTTATATGAAAAAATTATTACTGAATTTGTGCGTCAATTATATACTTTTTCCAATTAAATATATGAAAATGTATATTAAAAGGATAATCAAAAAACCACATTTTTTTTACAATTTTAAAGCTATTTTTAAGATCTTCACATTGATTTATAATCAATTCTTCATTTGATCCTATACCATGAATTATTAATATAATATAATCTACGTCGTTAACTTTGTCATCTAAATAAGGTTCTTCTTCATAAAATTTTATTTCAGTATCTTTTTTACATTTAAGAGTTTTTTTATTAACACTTTTTTCTTTTTTAGGAAAAAATTTAAAACGATTGTTTTTCTTTTTTTTTTCGTCGTCATCAATACTATCTTCAACTTTCAAAGTATAATTCATTATGATATTATAGCTTTAAATAATTTTTTTCTTTAAAAATACTAGCTTAAAATATTTAATTAGACTTTTTTAACGTTTTTATAGAAGTTATTAACTCTTAGTTTTTTATTTTTTTTTTTATGAATTTTTTTCTTTTTTCCAAATTTTCCGATTTATTTAATTAAAATAACACTTATGCATTTATATATATAGAATATACATTAAATATTAAAATTGGGAATAAATAAATAAAATTATAGACAAATAAAAAAAACCTAAATTTTTAAAAATACAATATTTTAAGATTTTCTTCCTATTTAAAATATTAATATGCTTTAATAATTTTTGTTCCTTAAAATATATATTCCCCATTATTAAAGAAAATGAATTTATTCACATATATTAAATAATTCTTTCTCTTTTTTTTCCTTGAGAAAACATTGTCAAAATTTTTAATGTTTTTTCGTGAATTAAAAAAATCTTCAAAATAATAAATTGAAAAAAAACAAATAAAAAATAGTAGAGTTATATCTTAATTTTTTTTTATATTTTCTTTTTTTATTTTAATATATCTTTTATATGTATTTTTATATAATTGAAAATGAATGTAAAAGTATTCCTTTTAATAGAATGTGTACTTATAAAAAAATATGTAGCATTGTTTTTATAGCATTTTAATTTGTTTTTATCTTTTTTTTTGTGCTCAAATTAAATAATTCATAATAATTTATTTTTTAAATTAACAGAAAAAAGGTTAAACATACTTATAAATTAAAAAAATAAATATTTTAATATTAAATTTTTACGTAAAAATTTTTTACGTTTTGATAATAAAAAATTTGCATGGCTTTATTCTTGGTTGTTTCATTATAAAACAAACCTCATACACTTTTTTCTATTTCACGCACACACACACAAAAAAAAAAAAAAAAAAAAAAAAAAAAAAGCGATAACAATAAAATAACCTACAAAAAAAAAAAGGAGAAATAAAAAAAAAAAAAAAATTAAAAGAACATAAAAAAAAATTTTAAATATTTTAAAGAAAAAAAAAAATAAATTCATAATTTAGCGCCTTTCTGTATTATAAAAATTTAATTTCTTCCTTTTTAAATTATATGAAAATATATAAAATTTTCTCTAAAAATTTTATCAACGTAATCTTTTTTCTTTTTCTTGTGGTGCAGATAAAAGTAAAATAATGTTCTAATATTTTAAAAAGAATTATGTTTTACTAGATTTCATCCTTTGTTTTCTTTTATAATACATATAATTTTCTTTAACAAAAAAACATACCATATGAATTTTCAAAACTAAAGAAAAAATTAATTTATAAAATTTTAATATAAACTAAAAAAAAATAAATTATTATTTTTCTACAAGAAATTTTCACAATTCAGTATATATATTCATTGTATATTTTTTAAAAAAAAATTTATAGTAGAAACAGTTTCGGAACAACTGTAGATGATTTATTAAAATTTTTTTTTTTTTATAATTTGTTTTTAAATAAATTCTAAAATTTTATTAAAAATTAATTTTCCATTTTTAACATAAATATTTATATTTTTTTGTAAACTTTCTTTTTTTTTTAACCTTTAATATTGAAAAAATTTTTAATCTATAAATGTTTTAACCATATTACATTTCTCCAATTAAAACTTAAACCGCAAAACATAAATATATCATATTTTTCTTTTTTGAAAAAACGTTTGTTTCTTATAATCCATTTTTTTAAATGGATCTATGCACTTTAGAAAAAAATAATAAATCAATTGAAAGTTTATGTAAAGTATTAGAAAAAAATTATAAAACTTTTTATTTGTTAAACCCAGACGGTATTCTTGATTCAGTTGCAGGATTAGAAAATTTATCTATTTCATTTTGTAATATTTCATTTAAAACTATTATATGTTATAAATGTTTAACTTTTTTTGATTGTGAAAGTAATGCAAATTTTAGAAAGTGCCCTAAATGTAAAGTAGTAAATGCAATAGTACCTTATGATAATATAGGCAAAAAAGTAATCATACTTATATGTTTTCATTGCAATAATAGAAATATAACAAATATCGAATGTTCATATGTTCAATGCTATTTATGTAATTATATGAATTATGCACAATATTACAACTCTAATAATAATAATAGAGCAGAAATTAATAACAATAGAGTAACAGGAAGAAGAAGAAAAATAATTAATTTTTTTATGTTTAGAAATATGTGTAAATGTGTAAACCCTCATAGCAGCACTAGAAATAATTCTAGAGAAAATAACATTACTAATGAAGAACAAAACGATAATAGAATAATGGGTAGAGTAAGCGAAAATAATAGAGAGATGAACAATATTAATATAAATAATGTTTTAGATGTAGATAGAGAAGTATACAATAATCAAAGGATGAACAATGTTATTTTCCACAATGAAGAAATACATGGAATTGTAAAAGAGAGTGTAACATATAACGATGAAAATAATGCACATTTTAATAAATTTAATGTAAATAATGCAAATAGCAATACATTACTTACAAATGAGAGATTTAATGAAAATATGGGAAATTTTAATAATAATATCAAAAATAATAAAAAAAACAAGGAGGTACGTAGTAATAAGAAACATTTAGAAAAAATAAATAATATTGAATGTAATGAAAATCTCTTTTTGGATAAAAATAATGATGTTGATATTGTATCAAATGATAATAAAACATATAAATCAAGTTTCAATTTAAGCACGCAAGCTGGATCATGTCCTAGAAACAGTGACATGTGGTATGATGAGCATTTAAATTTATTAGATAATTATCGAGAAAAATTAGGAACTGTTGTAGAAAATGGTAACGTGAAAAGAAAAACTTTAATGTTTAGTAACATGCATGATATCTATAATAAGAAAATTATTAAAAAATTAAGTTTTACTGGAACAAATGGAAAACGAGATAGTGACGTAAAAAGATACATTGAATACTTTAACAAGTTACATTGTAAGAGAGATAGTGATTTAACTGATATGGTTGAAGATGGTGATTATCATAGGTTATTTAATATCCATAAAGAGAATATAGAAAATGAAAATTTTTATAAATATCTAGAATACTACGAAAAGTTTAATATAAAGAATATATCAGATAATTTTTCAAAAAAAAATATGGTAGATAATTTCATAAATGGAAATTTGAATAATAATAAAAATATGAACAGTGAAAAATGTGTTGAAAATTTAAACAATTTTAAATTAAATAATTATAATAATATGGATATACGTAATCTTAATAATTTTTCTTTAAATAATAAAGATACTAAAAGTTATGTAAATAAATATTCATCGAAAGTTAATAATAATAAAAATAGAGAGATAAAATTATACAGTGTAAATCAAAAAAAAGCAGAAAATATCTCACAAAAAGTGAAAAATAAAAATGTGGATTCTCAAAAAATGAGCGCATGTATAGAAGATGAGTCAAATAAAAAAAGTAAATATACTAATGGAAATAATGGTCTTAAATCAAAAAATAAAGTTAATAAATCACCTCATAAAAAAAAAAAAAATAAATATGAAAATAAAAATGAAGATAAATATATTTTCTACTCTAAATCTGAATTATGCAGTGAATTTCGTTAATAATAAAAAAATATAAATATATGTTTTAAATACATATAATTAAACATAGATCATCTATTGATTATTTTTTAACGTCACTAAGTTAAAACCTAGAAAATTCTTATTAATAAACAAATAATAAAAATAGGAAATCTTATGAAATTAAGAAAAATCCTTTTAGTAATTCAAAAAAATTATTGTATATTTTTATTACAGAAGCAGAATATAAAAAAAACATAAAATAATTATTTTTTTTATAATTAATTTTAGTATTCTCTTATTAGAAACAGCCTAGATTTTCATAAAACATTACCTTTAAATGTTTAATGATAAAACTGTTTCTAATATCAATGATACATATAATTTTATTATTTCCTTTAAATCTCGTCAAAATATATAAAAGTCTGTTGCATATATGTATATAGTATGAATTACACAAAATTTGTTTATTCATTTATTAAAATAAAAAAAAAAATATATTTATACGTTATCAAGATGCATGGTATAGTATTTAATTGTATGTAAAATTTTCAAAAAAATGTATATTTTTTTGCCATAAATTGTATATATTTCTTGGCTCCTGTTGCATCATAGAATTCTACATTTTCATCTTTTTAATGTTTTCATACTGTAATAAAACTTTTTTTTTTAATTCGAATTGTTAATATATTATTATTTAGACAATTTTTTTTATTATTCATTTAGTTTTAAATTGTAAATTAATTTTTTTAGTTATTTTATTATAAATTTTACAATAATTTAGATATATGTACATATATGTCCTTTTCAAATTAAATTTTAAGTTAAATTTTAATCATATGTAAGTAAATAAAATTTTATTCTATCAATTTTTAATTTTCTTTAAAAAATTTTTTATTTATTTTCTTATACATATAAGAAATTAGTTTATGGAATTTTTTGATTATTAAAAGTTCTTTTTCCTTTTATTTTTTATATGTGGAATCAATTGTAAATTTATGAAATTGAAATTTTCTTTTTTTTTTATTTTAATATTTTATTTTTTTAAAAAAGACAAAAAAAATAGATAATATGAAAATTATAGAACATAAATTTTTGAATCTAATTATATTTAAATAAAAAAAAAAAAAAAAAAAAAAAAAAAAAAATTTAAACACATTATTTTTAATTGTTCGAAAATTTTATTCTTAATAATTCTAATTAAAATGGAAAAAAAAAAAAAAAACAAATATTTAGAGTGAATCGAATTTTATTTTTGTTTAAAATTATTATAAACATTAAAAAAAAAAAGAAAATGAAAAAAGACAAAAATATTTATAAATATAATCATAAAATAAAAAGTGTATAAAAAAAATAATTCAAATATTTAAAAATAGAAGCTTATAAAGTTTTTAATCTTTTTCAATAGGGTATGACAATTTGCTAAAAACGCTTGTTAACTGAAGCCCCTGTGGGTGACTGAGATATTCTCCTGTTTCTCCATTAAAAATTGCTATAGTTTGATTACTTAACAAATGACCTAAATTATCACTAGGACAATTCGACGCTAACAATATTTTTAAATTAGATGCTTGCTGAAATGTGAAGGAAGATACTTCCTTGTTCTTACTTGTACATTTTAATTTCGCATAATGATTAGATCTACCTTTTTCTGGTTTATTTAATCTAGTGTCAAAAGAAAATTCATATTTTAGCAATTGACTATGAAAGAGTAAATAAATATCAACATCTGATTCGCTGCTCTTTATTGCAGTAATATTAAAGTCTTTTCCGTATTCCAACCTTTTTATACATTTTGGTCCATCAACTTTCACGTGTACATGTATATTTGGAGGAATGGAAACAATTGCTACCGTATCAACTTTCTTTCCAATTAACTTTAATCCTGGTGAAGGTAATTTCATTTCTAATTCTTTTGGTACAATAATATGACCCCATTTGAATAAATGAACAAAAAATCCCCATTCTCCACCTTCATGTACAATAGGTGGAACTTTCTCGCATTTCTTCAATTCACTCAAGGCAAAATCACCATAAGCAATAGCTAAATCTGTGTGTGGATTAACACATAAAAAACCATTATTAAAATCTATTGATTTAACCGTTATATTTTTCTTTTCGTTTATACTTATTATTACCGCTGTTTCTGTATTTATACGTATCATTGTAACGTTTTCATTAATCAAATTTACAATAATTTTCCAATTTTTCAAAAATGTTGGAAATCTTACTGGATGATTGTAATTTATCTTTTCTGTCAATCCTGGAAGACTAATATGAACGTCCTTTTCACCTTCAATAACTACATTACAATCATCTTTACCCCAAGCTTTTGCATCATACTTTCCACATAGAACTAACTCAAATTCTGAAGGTACTTTCTGTAATTGCGGTAAAAACTTAATTCTTTTGTCATCAAAGACAGTAGGTCTCAAAGATAATTCTTCATGATTTGATAACGAATACCATCCTTTTTCATCAGAATATTGAAATTCATTCCAAATAACGGCATTCTCAGGTATTTTTGCACTTGGAGGAGGGGCTTTGAAAGTACATTCTATAACATTTGTCATATTTGTATACTTAAAAAGAAATAAACAATACACAAAATATATTAAAAATAAAAGATGTATGAATATAAATATATATAAGAAAAACGGTAAAATTATGAATAAATAAAAAAGACAAAAAAAGTATTTAATATATTAAAAAGAAATATGAATGCTTTAAAATATTGAACCTCTTTAAGAAATGAGAAAAGTGAGAATTAAAAATATTAATGACAATAAATAAATAAAATAGTGTCTGGCAAATTAAATATTAAACAATTAAAAATTATAACGAAACGTACAATCTCAAATTTTTTAATTTCTTGTAACATTAAATTTATTTGTATACGTATAATTTTATAGAGAAAAAAGTTTTTTATAGTTTTAACAGAAATTAAACATGTTAAAAATATCATAGTTCTTAGCTGTCATTTTTGGGTGAAAATGCAGCTACCAACGAAACTTATGAAGTCTTTTTTTTCATCTTAAAAATGTAGCTTGTAGAATAACTACATTTTTTTTTTTATTTTTTTTTATGTGTGCATTTTTTTTAATTCTTTTTTATGAACTTCAGAAGGCGCGTGTTCATTTTTTTTTTTTTTTATTCATAAAAAAATAAATTTTTAAGGAAAGTCTTCGAGATTTATAAATATATGATTTTTAATATAATTTATTGAAATATATCATATTATAATCTCTATAATTCACTTAAGGTCTTTTTAAAGAAAATATACTTTTTTTGCTCTGGTAAGCATAAATATTTTAAAATAAGTTTTATTCCTTAAAAATTTATTAGGGACTTTTATGTTTACTTGTACATATTGAGGAATTGTATTTTTATATTAAAACATAAATACGGATTAATTTCCTTTAATCTTATTATAGTTTATAAAAATTTCCTTTATTTTATTATATCCTCTTTATGTTGTAAGAATTAATCTAACATTAAAGAAAATTTTTCTTTTAGTTAACAATACAGAAAAAATAAAAAAAAAGTTCTTAACAATATGATATTTAAAAATAAAAACTTAAAAAGTACAATAAATGGAAATATTTTTTATTCCAATTCATAATATTTATAGGAATAAGTTTATATTTATATTAACATAATTGTTATTATGTCATATAATTTCCTTTTTAATAATCTTAAGCTACAGGTTTTTTAAATATAAGCATTTTATGGTTATATTTTTCATATATATTTTTAATCATTTCATAAGATCATATTTAAGACTCTTCATAAAAATAAAGAATTATTTTTACTCTACATTTTTATTAAAATAGAAAAATTCGTAGCATTATTTTTCTTTTTTTACTACTAAATAATTTTAAAAATAACAGTATATTTAAACAATTAAATCCATTTTATCTCAGAAATATTTGTGTGCATTTATTTTATTTCTTTTTATGTATTTTTAAATTATCATCATTTATGCATAAAATTATACATATAAAATAATAAACAATAGCGAAAATAAATATATAGCTAAAAAATAATGCTTTTTATAAAAATATAAAACATTGTTATATTAACAGCAGCAAACATTAATAGAGGTTTTCTATAATTAAAACATTCTAAACTTTTTTAAATTTATAAAATAAAATTTTTTCCTAATTTTTTATTTCTTTTTGTAATTTAGAAGAATATTAATTGCTAATTAAATAATTTTATCTATTATGTTGTAAAAAAATTATATATTTGCACACAAACAAATGTTCAATATATTTACTTAGAATTATTATTTTTTTTTTAATGATTTATATGTTAAGAAAAAAAATATACATATAAATTTTTTTAAATAAAATTTTTTAAATGTAATATTTTTCATTACTTTCAGACGAAGGTTATTAGCAAATGTCATATAGTTTGTGTAATTTTAAAACTTTCTAACAGCTAATAATTATAAAAAGAGAAAACTAAGCTAATAATATATGGAAATTTTTTCATGTTTCTATTATTTTATTTTTTTTTTGATTTTGAGTATATACTATGTTTTTACATATATAATTTAATTTCTATATAATTAATCTTTATTACCCTTTTTTTTTTATACGAAAAAAAAAGAAAACTTTTGTAAATAAAAAGTAAGTGCATATAATCCTAATTTTTTTTCAATTTTTTTTTTTTTAAATTAATTCTAAATTTTATGAAATTTTAAAAGACAAAAAAATGAATTATGCAGCTAAAAAAGGGAAAATACATTTTAATGGATTTGTTAAATACTCAAAAAAAAAAAAGAGGCCAAGTAATAGTATAGATTATAAAAGAAATATAATAAAGAAGGAAAATGTAAACAATATAAAAGAAGAAAATGTTTTATGCAAAATGAAAAAAGAAAACATAGAAATCAATGATCAAGTAGAAAAAAGAGATGAAAGTCCCATAACTTTATACTTTAACAACAAAGAAAATTATATAAGAAATGATTTACCAGAAGGGATGTTAGAAAAAAGCTCTGATACTGAATATAAAGACATGGACAATTATATTATTGAAAGAATTAGAAATTCTTCTGAATTTACTAATAATAATGCTTCATTAGATGATAAAAATAGTGATAAATCACAAACTCTTTCAATTAAATTAAAAAAGGAAAAGAAAAAAAATAACTTATCATGTTCAAAAGATCCCTCACGAAAAAAAAAGTGCACCTTAAAGAAAAATGATTTAGATAATAAAACATTACTGATAAATAATAGTTTCAGTAATCCATCCTATTTACCCAACTATGATAATTATGGTATTCAAGGGCCTTATTATCAAACAGTTTATAGAAGAAATAAAAACAAATTAAAAATAGAAAAATATAAAAAAAAATATGAATTGCCTACTATAGCTTCATTAGGAAAAGTAAAAAAATTAGAAAATTTAGACTTAAAAATTAACGCAAATCTATTTAATGAAAAATCTAAAATTATTCTAAATAACTTATCTGCATATTTTGGGAATAAGGTTAATCATGATGATATTGAATCAAGTAACAATTTTAAAAAAAAAAAAAAAAATTATATAAAATAAATAAAGAGTAAGATATTCATTAAATATCAAAATATTTCACAGTTGTGTCTTCTTTTTTTTTTATGTATATATATATATATTTATATATATACATATAAGTATAAATACATAAAAATATAAATGAACACATTTATTTCCATATAATTTATATAAGAAAATTAAGACAATTAATAAGGTAGTTTAATATAAAATGAGTATATATAAATATGAATATTAATTTAATAATGAAAATTTTTGTCGTAAAAAATTTGACAACTAATAATATAAAAATGACATTAAGTGTATAAATAAAAATTAAAGTAAAATGAGCGTTAAAAATTCATTAATAATTTTAATTTTAAATAAAACAATTTTAAAATTGTTAATATTATTTTTAATAGAAAACTTATGAATAAAATTTATTTAAAAAGAACATTTATTTTTTAAAAAAAAATTAACCTCCTCCTTAAATAATTTTATACAGAATATGTAAAAAATAAAAAACATTCTTCCATGTTTAATGAATTAAGCTCAAGTTTAATTAGTAAAAAAGAAAAATCTAAGCTCATAAGATTAGACGATCCTTTAGATAAAGAAAAAGAAAAATGTTCCTTTTGTAATTTAAAAAAAAAGAAATTAATAAAATTATTAAGATGTAAAAGTTGTGATGATATCTATTATAAAGGTGAATTCAATAAAAATAAAAATAGTTTGGTAAATTAAATATAACAAACTAGAGAATTTAGAAAATAATAAAAAAAAAATTTTAATCTTTTGCTTTTTTATAGATAGAAATAAAATAAAAAAAGAATTATTCTCCATAGGAAATTTTAAAAATATAAAAGAAAAAGAAAAGTTCTTTCACTTTGTAAATAAAATAAAGCTAAGAAAAAAAGACTTTTACAAAATTAAATTACATAATTTAAAGAACCTGAAAAAAAAGAAAGGCATTACAGATCATAAGAAAGATTTTATATTAAAAAAAAGTTTTAATTCAAAAAAAAATTATAAAAATGTAAAACCAAAAAAAACTAAAAAGAAACCTACAGATAAATCATTCTATAAAGATCTCATAAAAAATAATCATTTTATTAAAATAAATAATAAAAACCTTAAATATATAAAAGAAAAATTAATTTCTATTAAAAATAAAAATATGTTTACTAGGTTGTACAAAGGATCAAATAAATTAAAAAATATAAATAGAAAAAGAAATGTTAAAGGTATTTATCACAGAAAAAAAACAATTAATAAAATGGATTTGTCTTCTTTTAAAAATGTAACGAAATCATATAGAAACATAAAAAAATTAAAAGTGAATAAAATAAATAACAAAAAATATTTATTATTTAATAAAAATAATTTTTTTAATAATAGAAAAGATCAAAATGTATATCCTTACAAAAATTTTAAAAAAGCATCTTACCTCACTAAAGAAAAAACATTTTCACATATTTCTTATAAAAAAGAAAGATACATAAAATCTATGCATGAATCTTCACTGAAAAATAAAAATTTTTTTTTTCTTTTTAAACATCTAAAGGTTAATGAAAAAAAAAAAAAGAAAACGTTTTCTATGATGAAAGATGGTCATTCAAATCCTAAAATGGATTACAAAAGTGTTCAACATGAAAATAATAAAAAAGATACAAACTGTAAAAAATTAAATATAATTAGACATGTAGAAAAAAAATTTAGAAATAAGACATCTATTTTATCAAGTCAAAATAAGTTACATGAAATTATAAAAAAAAAATATGATTACAACAATAGAGATAAAAAAAAATTATATGATATTTCAAAAATATATATTACAAAGAATTTACTTTATCAACGTAATTTAGTAAAATTTACAGATGGTAAAGTGTCAAATAGTTCATTCGTTAAGAATGGCATAAATAAAAAATCGGATAAAACTATATATCTTGAAATAAAAAACAAAAAGATAATACTTAAAACATCTGTTAGAAATACATCTTTTAGTAAATTAGGAAAAAGTAATATATTTAATCAATTAGATGAAAAATTGAAAAATAAAAAATTGTACTTTTCAAAAAATAAAAATGAAAATAAAAATGAAATTTTTCCATATACTAATGAAAATAACCTAATACAAACTCAAAAAGGAGAGAAAGAAAAAGAATTTGATAATAAAAAATCTCTAGAAAAAAAATACTTAATTAAAAAATACGAAATGAAAAATGATAATTTTTTCAATATTCGAAAGAATATTTTTAATTTAAAAAACTATAACATAAAAGACAGAAAGGATAATGAAAAGTTATACATTGATAGAATTAAAAAAAATTATATTTTAAATAAGAAAATGCATGATAAAAAGTTATGTGAGAAATTCAAGGATAATATATCGGAAAAGAGAAATATATATAGTAATACTTATGAAAGAAACATTTTAAATAATAAATACTCTGAATGTTGTATAGAAAAAACAAGCAATCATTTAAAACATTACAATTTTATAAAACTAAAAAATTTATCGAAATTAAAAAATAAAAATAAGGGAAAATATAATATCGATAAAAAAGAAAAAAATAAGCATATGAACAGATTGATAAGAAAATATATGAAAGAAATAAATAAAAAAGGTAAAATAAAAAAAGAATTCGATAATTTAATTCAAACATATAAAAATTTAGATAGAAAAAAAATATATGGAAAAGGTGAAAAGAAAGAAATTATAGAAGATGAAATAGAGGTGACACAAAATTGTTTAATTAAAGGAGCTTATTCATCCTTTAGAAAAAAGGAGAATATATATAATATTCCCTTCACACACAAAAATGAAACAAACAAAAAAATAATAATAGAGAAAAATAAAATGATTATTAATAAAATTAAAATGGATAAAAAAAATAAAATGATTAGCAATGTTATAATTAATAATAGAATAAATGAAAAATTACAAATTCATAAAAAAGATATATTTGAAAAATTCCCTATGATAAATATGAATACATTTGAAAATAAAAAAGATGTCCAAAAAAATAATCAAAAAGAAATAGAAAAAAAATATGTATATAAAAATAACACAATAAAAATATATAAAGAAGGAATAAAAAATAAAAATATATTCAACTATTTAGGCGATAAATTTACTCTAAAAAAAGATGTTGATGTTCATTCTGATGAAAAATTTAACAGTAAAATACTTATGAAAATAAATGATGAAAATAATAAAAAATATACTATACCAATTACAACTGCTAAAAAAAGTAGTATTATAAATAAAGAAATAAGTGATTATGAGGAAAAAAAAAGAGTATTTAATGAATATGAACAAAAAAAAGAAATAAAAAGAAAAAAAAAGAACAAAGAAGAAAAAAAGGTAAATGAAAAAAAAGTAGAACAAAAACTTAAATATGTGCATAAGAATCAAAAAGATGAAAATAAGAACGAAAAAATATTAAAATACACAGTAGAAAATAGTGAGTTAAATAAAAATAATCACTCAATACAAGATAAGAATAAAAAAAAAAGCGAAACAAAATTATCAAATGAATACCAACCTAACAAAAAAATGAATGAACGTGAAATTAAATTAAAAAGTAACTATAACAAAAATGAAAAAATTGAAAGTGAAGATAAATTAGCATTATTAAATGCATACAAAAATAAAGGCATATATAATTCTTATGACAAAGATATATATGAGTTACATGTGAATTCATATGAAAATATAGATGGTAATAATGATATAATTGTGAATGATACTGAAAAAAAAAAAAAAAAAGGAATAGAAATATACTTTGGTTTTAATAAAGAAGTAATTAGGGAAAGAAGACAAGAAAAAGAAAACATTATCAATATGAATATAGAAGCAAAAGAGAGCTTTAATGAAAAAATTAAAGAAGTTCATATTGTAAAAAAAAACGTTTTTACATTAATCAAAAAAAAACAGATAAATATTGAAAAATTATTAGACGAAGATACAAGCAAAAAAAATCAAATCAAATCAAAAGAAAAGAATTTTAATATTAATTCAAATGAGAGGAAGCAAAATCAGTGTGACAAATATAACAAAAATAGATATAACACATTGAAAAAAGATAAATTCAATTTTATAAAAACTTATATAATGCCAATTGGAAAATGTATCAATCACTATAAAAATATTTCATTTGAAAAAAATAATAGTATAAATAATTTGAAAAATAATTTTCATATCTTGAAAAGTGTAAGAAAAACAAATATGGAGTTCAATATTAAAAATAATGAGCAATTGAGTGAATGCATATATAATAAAATATTCATTCAACATAATTTAAAAAAAAACAATAATTGTATGAAAGATGGAAAACACATCAAAAATATTAATTTAAAGAATAAAATAAAAACATATATTACAGTTGTAAATAGAAATAAAAGTGTTCCTTTGTTAAAAATAAATGTTTTCTCAAAAAATTGGAAAAATAAAAAAATAACAAATACAATGAAAAAAGATATATCAAAAATTAAAAATAAGAAATGTTTTCACTTTCTATGTACAAATACCTTAAATAAGAATAAAAAGGATAATTTTAGATTAATAGAATTAAGCAAATATTTCAGTAATTTAAAAAACTTTGGCTTTAAATTAAACGAAAGTTTACCTATTTTAAATGAAGAAAAGAAGTCGTTTTACCTAACTAAAGATATTCAAAAATTTAATATAATAAAAACAAACAGACGAAATAAAGAGAAATTTCATGCAACCAAATTAACAACAATAAAATCGAATATTATAGATGATTTTACAAATATAAACTTAAAAAATTATTATTTACTTAAAAAAAAAAATAATGTTCCTTATTACAGTAAATCATTAATAATAAAAAAAAATAAATATTGGAATGAAGAAAATAATAACCTTAAAAAAACAAAAAGTTTTGCATATTTTAAAAGGAATCTAAGAGTTAGTAAAATTTTTACAAAAGGAAGTAATAATATTAAGAAATGTGGAAGTATTAAAACTTTAAAAAATAATATTCTCAGTACAAATAAAAGTTATACCAAACATTGCAAATATGTAAATAATTTTTTAGAAGAAAATAATTATGAAATAGAAAATATAGATGTAAAAAATATTTGTGATATTAACCAAAAGTTAGTAAAATTAAAAGATTCTAATAAATCCAAATTATATGAAATTAGAAGAACTAATGATTTAAGAGATATAAAAAAAAAATTACCAAAAAAAAATATTTTAAATTATTATTTTAACCATTTTTCTTCAATAAGTAATAAAATGTTATTTAATGGAAATAAAGTTTCATTAAATAATCAAATTCGTTTGCCAATGTATTCTAGTTTCAGTCCCTATTGCCGTAGAATTGTTTATCACAAAAAAAATAGAGTTTGTCGTACCTTGTCATTCAATATGTGTTTATCTAAACTTCGTAATACATTAAAAAAAAAAAAAGATAATTTTACAAGTTCCCATAATAGAACAATCATACAGGGGGTTCCCAGAGTAAAAAATATGAAAAAATTTAGTTCAATCAAAGTTAAAAGAAATTTTACTTTCGATTGTTGTTGTAAAAATTATTATGAATCTACAAATAGCAAATCAAGTGAACAAAAATTTTAGATGAATGCAAATAATAACTTTGAAGAACAAGTGTCTGTTGTGAAAAAAAAAAAAAATATATACATTTAATAAATAACTTTTTAAAAAAAATTTAATATTAATTGCATATGTATACGAAGATAAAACTAATGTACATAAAAAAAAATATAAAATTGTAACAAATTTGAATATTTAGTAATGATTAATACGGATAATAACGAAAAACAAATTTCAACAATAAAAATGTTAAAAATCCAGACAGTAGAAACATTGATACAAAAGTATAGTTTTAAAAAGAAACAATTATTATAACAAAAAAAAAAAAATCTTATTCCCTTAAGTTTTTTATTTTATATATATATATATATATCATTTAATAGTTTAGTTTCTTTCTTTTTTTCTTTTTTATACTTTTATATATTATTTATGTGCTATTTTTTATTTAATATAATAATTCAGTTATTTATATTTTAATTAAATTATATATATACCATAATATATTGTACTTTTTTTTTTTTTTTTTTCATGTGTTATTTATATAAATTTTTTAATATATCACCAGACATTTATTCCATAAATTTCTCATAAATATGATATTTCAGTTTTTTTCATATTTTATTTATTTTTTATTGTTTTATATCTCTTAATTATTATTTTTTGTTTTTGAAGCTATGTTTTATTTTTTATATATATATTTTCCTCTTCTTTTCAAGTTTTTCATCTATAATCATAGCTAATATAAAAATTAATTTTCAACATAAAATTAAATTCACGAATATTTCTAAATATATAACTCAAATTTTGGTATGAGCATTTATAAATGAAAAAAAAAAAAAAATATAGGAATAATAATAATATTAATAATTTTTAATTACTATTTTTTACAAATATAAAAAAATTTCACTTATAACTTTACATAATTTTTTTTGTTTATGAAAATTAAATGAAATAATATAACGTCATATGTGTATATGTAATAAAAATTTTTTTACATTAATTGAGGCATTGAGTGAAAAAACAGGTAAAGTAAATTAATAAAATAAACAAGAAAAATAATTATTTTTATGTATTTTATACCATTTTATCTTTTATCATTCTTTTTGTAAGTTTTTTTTTTTATGCCTTAAAGGTCTAATATACAAAATTTATAAAATTGCTAGCATTTTTTTAATTATTAAGCACTTTGTATAAAAAAAAAAAAAAGAGAAAAAACATTTTATCTTTCATATTTATTCCATTTTTTTATTTCCATTTAAAAATTATAAAAAAAAATTGTGTGACTTTATATTTAACTAAATTTTAATTATTGAATATTTGTGAAATTTTTTTATTTTCTATTTCAATTTTATAAATAAAATAAAATTTAAAATAATAAACTACAAAAAATAACATATCTTTGCTTAAATTTATTGCAAAAAAAAATATAATAATAAGAGAACTTTTTCGAAAAGTAAAGAAAAACAAAAAAGTTTATGAGTATATAATTTAAAAAAAAATAAAGACAAAATGGTTATCACATTACCAAAATTAAAATATGCGTTAAATGCTTTATCACCCCACATAAGTGAAGAAACATTAAGTTTTCATTATAATAAACATCATGCAGGATATGTAAATAAATTAAATACATTAATAAAGGATACTAATTATGCCAATAAATCATTAATAGATATTTTAAAAGAATCAACGGGAGCAATTTTTAATAATGCATCTCAAGCATGGAACCATGCATTTTATTGGGATTCTATGGGACCAAATTGTGGGGGAGAACCACATGGAGAAATTAAAGAAAAAATTGAAACAGATTTTGGATCATTCAGCAACTTTAAAAATGAATTTTCAAATGTTTTGTGTGGCCATTTTGGTTCAGGCTGGGGTTGGCTAGCTTTAAATAATAAAAATAAATTGGTAATTTTACAAACCCATGATGCAGGAAATCCAATAAAAGATAACACTGGTATTCCTATATTAACTTGTGATATATGGGAACATGCTTATTATATTGACTATAGAAATGATAGAGCATCTTATGTAAAAGCATGGTGGAATTTAGTAAATTGGAATTTTGCCAATGAAAATTTAAGAAATGCTATGAACAAATAATATTTATGCATTATTTTTTTTCCAATTTTTCTTTCTTTTTTTTTTTTTTTTTTTTTTTTTGCCTTTTTAGCTTTGTTATCTTTTAAATTTTGCGATTAATGTTCTGCTATATTTTTTATTGCTGTGATTTTTCAAAGCATTTAATAAAACAGTATTTTTAAAAATTATTTTTAAGAGTTTTAAAAGAATAAAAGTTTTCAAAAAAAAAAAAAAAAAAAATTTTTAAGTTTTAAATTAAAATATTTTTAGTTAAAAATTAAAAAGAAAAAAAGAATGTTGATAATTTTTATATTAAACTTTATAAATATGAATTATTATAAATATATGAACTTGTCCGATTTATTCCTTCCTATATAAAGGATTTTGGAATAATTCTTCATTCGTTCATTTTATTGAACTTTTTATTATGATGATAATGCTAAATTGAAATTTTTAAGGATATAAAACATGAAAAACAATTCATATTTACTTTTTATTTTTTTTTTTTTTTTAAATAAAAAATAAATGAAACAAGAATTTCTATACACATAATATAAAAAATCATATATTTACAAAACTTCTTAAACTGTAATATATGTTCATTCTTTCTTATATACCTGTGAGTTAAAACTTTATGTATATATTTAATTTGTTATATTTTTTTTTTATTTAATTCTAAATTTAAGTGATTTTAAAAAGGGGATGGTTATAAACTTCATTTT
Organism: Plasmodium gallinaceum; assembly: GCF_900005855.1. NCBI lineage: Eukaryota > Apicomplexa > Aconoidasida > Haemosporida > Plasmodiidae > Plasmodium > Plasmodium gallinaceum. The sequence continues at coordinate 884,708 of NW_021628316.1, read as the reverse complement.
AAATTTATCTTTTTTTAGTAGTCTTTTTGAATTGATAAAATTAAACTTGCTAAGTTTGGTGTTTCTTTTATATAATACTTTAATATTATTATCTATTCCATCAAAAATATCATAGGTTATATATGCTGCAATATTTTTTATTACATCTATATAAAATGAGCTTGCCTTTTTACCATTTTCATTACTTTTGATATATGTTACAAATTTTACATTACTTTTATCTTTTTGTATTTTTATTTCAATTATATAATTAGAGTAATTCTTGTATAATGGAATAAAAATTAATGTATACATATCATTATCATTTTTCAATATTTTGTATTTTAAAGGAAGATGTAACCAAAAATATTTTTTTAGCTTCCCATGAAAAATAAAAATTTGTTCATGTTTTAATACCTTTACATGACTAAAAATGTTTTCAAAATTTTCAAATTCTCTGTATTTTAAAAATTTGTAAAATTTTTCATTCTTTATTTTTTCAGGTAAATAATTTGAAAAGTTTATCAAATTATTCATTATATACATTTCCATAATTTTTGAGTCATTAACATTGGTAAAATATTTTTCAAATATTTTCTGTTCTGTAAATTTGTCCATTTTTATTTCATAATTTTTCTTTATAATTTTAAAAACATTTTTAAAATATTTGTTTGATGGAATAAAAAAGGAATAATGTGGATTTTTTTTAAAGGTAACACCGGAATTATACAATGAATTAATCGAATATGCTGATAACAACGATCCTATTATAATTTTTTTAATTGTTTTTTTGTTATTTACAGAGTAGTTGCATATATCCTTAAAAATATCAATTAATTTAGCTAAATAATCATCATTTTCATTTGGTAATCTTATATGTAACTTCCTAGATCACCCAGATTCCACAATTATGGATGTGATATTATACAAAATAATAACAATTAATATATATATTTTTTTTAACATCATTTTTACTTATTTTTCCTTATCTTAAATGATTAAAAAATTATATAAATAATATGTATTTTCATTTATTAAATAAAATATGTATTTTCTCAAATACTAATATTTATATAAATGCATAGAAACTTCTTAAACTTGTAAAAAATAAAAAATAAGAAATTTAACTAGAAAAATAATACTTGAAAATAATTGTATTTAATTTATATTTTTTTTTTTTTAATTACTTTTTTTTATTTTTTAAAATACAATTATGTTAAATTTTTTTTTAAAAATTTTTTTTTTTATTTTTTATAAACATGTAAGAACGTTTTACATTTAGATATTTATCGTTATCTCATTTTTTTTTTTTTTTTTTTTTCTACAATAAATATCTACATCTTTTTCATATCTGTTAATAATTATATTCCTGCTTTTGTTTATTCTAAATAATATTATTTTATAGGTTTTTTAATTGACGTTTGTGTAAGTTTTTATTATATCAATGTAATTTTTTTTTCTTTTAATTCTCTACATAATCTTTTTTCTTATCTATTATAAGATGTAATTTTTAATTTTATAAAAAATATTAAAAAAAAATTTAATTAATATTATAAAAGAGATTAGATACATTTTATATTAATTTATAAAATTTAATAACATTTGTTTGCTTTTATAAAAATTTGGTTTTACAATACCAAAAACATCTAATCTTTTAATTGTTTTTTGTTTTTCTTTAGTAATTTTATTAATTTTCAAGATATAGGAATTAGATGAGATTGGGAAAATTGAAAATTAATAATACATTAAGAACAAAATTATTAATAAATAATAGAAATGATGTATTCACAAAATATTTTATTTGTAGTTATAATACTTATACTATTAAGATCAACTATTTAAACAAAACTTACTTTAATTTATATGAAAAGAGATTTATAAGAGTTGGAAAATATGCTGATCAAATAAATTATGAAAACACTTTAAAGTATAAAAACAAAAGCACTCAAAATGAAAAACATAAAAGTGATGAAAAACAAATAAATATTTTTGAGGTGTTAAATTCTGATGATCTTCAAATATCGCAACCTAAAAAATATAAAAAAAAAATGGAACGTGATGATAACAAAAAAAAAGAGAGTGAAGTTGATTTAAATTTAAATAACAGCATACATGATAAAAGAAAAATGAAAATTAGTGAAAAAAATATAAATATTATTAGAGAATCAGTAAAAAACCAAAAAGATAGATTTAAAAAGAGATATGAAAAACAAATAATTCACAAATTAATGAGTAGTACTAATATAAAAAGTATAAGGCAAATAACAAAAAATAAAGAGAAAAAATATAATAATTGTATTTCAAGAAAACTTTTAAGAAAATGCATATTTTTAAATAATTACGCAATTACAAATAGTTATATAAATAAAAAATATTATATAATAGTAAAAAAAAATTTACAGGAAAATGATTTTAACATGTCTGAAATAAAGTCTATGGAACTTTTAGATGAAGTAAAAAAAATAAATGAAAGGAAAGGTGAAAAAGATGAAATTCAAAATGAAGTAAAAGAATTTCAAATAGATTCTGTTAATTATGAAAATAAAAATAAAATTATTAAAAAGATATATAAAGCATCAATTAATCATGTAAGAGATGAGAATTTATGGAAAAAATATGTTCAAAATACCTTTATTATATCTGTATATTTGGATGCAAGTGATATAGTAATTTTGTTTTGGTGTTTCAGTAAAATTGGTTATAGAGATAATAGGCTTATAAACTTATTATGCTCAATTATATTAAAAAAAATAAATGAATTAAATGCTTGCGCTTTAGCATTATTATTAAATAGCTTTAAAAAATTAGAAATAAAGAAATATGATACTATTGAATTATTAACAAATCAATTTTGTTTTCATACAAAAAAATGGACATCTCAAGACATAGCATTAGTCTCTAATGCTTTAGCATTTTTTTATATTTATCATAAAACATTTTGGAAAAAATGCATATTAAAATTGCAACATAATTATTATTATTCATATCCTTTACATTTATGTCTTGTTATATCTTCTTTTGCTCGGTTGGATATTAGAGAAGGCAATATATTGTTGTGTATGAGCAAATGTGCAAAAAAGTTTGCAAAAGATTTTTCTCCAAATAATTTATCATTAGTAATTCATTCATTTGCAAAATTAAAGTTTTATCATCCAAAATTTTATAATTATATGTATCAGTATGTTCATAAGCATTTAGATAAACAATTACTCATAAATAAACATAATGATAAAGTTTTGTCAATTAACCCTTCTAAGATATCAAAAGAAAAAGTGAATGGAAAAAATGAAATTTTATCTTTTGAACAAGATAAAGATTTTAATAATCTTAACATAAATAGTATCTCAGGAAAAAATAAAAACACAAAAGAAAAATTATTTCCTAATGAGAATTCTAGTAATAATAATTTAGTCAATGATTATATGCATGTTGATTGTGTAAATGATCAACATAAAAATAATGATAGAATATTTGAAGAAAAAAACATAACTATTTCTAGTAATGACCAAGAGAAGGATGAAAATTATGATGAAGAATGTGAAGAAAATATAAACAATGTTTTGAGTGATAACCTATCGAAATCTGTTAAAAAAAATACTTTTTTTGATTTACAATCTTTAGTGTTGTTACTTTTTTCTTGTGTTTGCTTAATTAACTGCACTGAACAGATGATATTAAAAATAACTTATTTAATAATTCCATATAAAGATTATTTAGGAGATCATAAAGTAGACAAATTAAAATATGTAAGTGATTATTTACAATATGTTTTCCCTTCTATATTTGAAAAATTTCCAAAAGAAATAAAAGATTTTTATAAATTTATTGACAATTATGAAATTAAAAGGAAAAAATTAAAATATAGTGCAAGATGGATTAATGAATTATCAAGAATTTTAATGAAAATTAACGTAAATCATTTGAAGAATGTTTACATTAATAATATATGTGCAGATATAATGTTAACAGATTCTAATGTTATAATTAAGTGTTTTGGACCATATAGCTATTACGTAAATTCATTAGTTAGTACATCAATATCTGATTTGAAAATGAAGATTTTAGAAAATAAAAAATATAAAGTTATTACATTAAGTTATCATGATTGGAACAATTTAAATGATTATGAAGAAAAAATTAATTTTTTGTATGCTTTTGGTAGAAACGCTGCTAATTATTTTTTTTTTAATTCTAGAAAAGAAAGCTTAAGTATGAACAATACTAATAGAACTATCAACACAGATAATACTTTATTAAAAGAAAAAATTGAAAATGAGCAAAAAGACAAAAAAGAAAATTTCACTGAATGCAAGAATTATACTGATAACTCATTAGAAGGTGTTGAAAATGAAAATTATTTTTCTGATGAAGAAAATGAAATAATTAATTTTATAAAAAATAGATCAGAAAATGAAGGAAATATAAATATGGATGAAGAAATAACAAGTATTAAAAATTTATTAACAGATGTAAAAAAATAAAAGAATGTTTTATTATTATTTATATATTTTTATCATAAATGTTATTATATGTTATATATATATATTGCATAAAAAACAATTGTTTTAATTTAGATTTGTATATATCCTAACTTATCTTTTATATTTACATAAATGCTAATAAATTTAATGTACTAAAAAATATGGAAACTTTTTTATTTAATTTTATTTTATTTATTTTTTTCGTTTCAATTTAAAAGAAGAGAATTAATAAAATATTAGTAAATATTAAACTCATTTTACTCTTCTTTTTTTTTTTTTTAAGTTTACTTAAATATTATTATATAAAATATACTTTTTTATTTTATTCTTTTTTAATCTCTAAAGTATTTTATATTACAACTTTTTATTCTTTTCTTTCATATTTTTGTAATAATTTATTAATATTCTAAAATAGGTTGTAACGACAGTTATTTAGAAAAATATATTAAATTTTAATTTTCTTTTTATTTTGTTATTTTTTTTTTTTTCTATTTTTCCCTGTTATGTTTTTTTTTTAATAATACCCAGAATACTATGTTACGGTTAAGTAAATTCTAATATCCTGATTTTATTTTAAAATGTAATTTTTAATTACTAAACGAAGAATATTGAACGATATATTTTCATCTATTAAAATTTTCACATTTAAAAAATATTTCTACAATAACTTCATAAAAAATGTAATACTTAAATATATGATTACATCATTATTCAGGGTAATTAAAAGTAATGATTCAAAAAATAAAAAAGTACAAAAAAGTAAAATGTTATTAATGTTACATATTTTAAAGCTTTATATATAAAAGAAAAAAAAAAGGCATTATATGGAATACTTTTTGTATAAATAATTTTTTTAGCTAATTATCTTTTCATTTATAGTAAAATGTTTAATTACGTACTAATTTTTGATTATAGATGGGTTTAACAATTTTATATTTATAAAATTTCAATGAAACATATATGAAAATGATAAAAAATTTTATATTAACAAAATATTATATAATAAAAACATTTGTTCAATAAAAAAAAAATTTATTATTTAAAGAAATAAAACAATATATAAATTGTTAATTATTTTTTTTTTTTTTTTTTAAACTTCATAATGAAAACTACAAAAAAAAAAAAAAAAAAAAAAAAAAAATAACAGGGAACCTTTTTGGAAAGGGTAAAAAATTTTTTTTTTCCAAAATTTTTTTTTTTAAAAACCTTTTTTCAAAAAAAAAAAAAATTTTTTTTTTAAAAAAAAAAAAAAAATTTAAAAGGTTAAAATTTTTTTTTTTTTTTTTTTAAAACTCAAAAAAAAAAAAAAAAAAAAAAAAAAAAAAAAAAAAAAAAAAAAAAAAATGCACATTACCACATATTTGTAAAATATGCAAAAACAAATTTATCAAAATATAAAAAAAAAAAAAAAAAAAAAGGGTATATGTATATATGTACTTAAATTTACGTAGATTATTATTGTATTTATTAAAATAAATATGAGTTTTAAATTTCTTACCAGAAATTAATACATATACTAAAATTATGTATAAAGTATAAAAGTTTTTGTCGATTTGTTAAGAAATTATTTAAATTATAAAAAAAATATGTATTTTTTATGTATATATTATAAGAATATATTAATTTTCAGTATATTAGTGATTATTAACAAGTATCTTTCTTAACATATACTTGTAGAAATTTTTTAAAACAATATCATAAAGATACATACAAATTTATAAATTAAATAATTTCTAGTATTTTATTTTCAAAAGAAAAAAAAAAAAAAAAAATGAAAAATAATACAAAATAAAGTTGAATTGAAAAAAAAAAAAAAAAGGAAAATAAAGAAAAAATATATATATACTTATATATATATATATATTTATATATTCATAATTTTAGAAAATTTATATATTATTAAATATTTGAATATATAAAATTAAGAACTATATATATTTATATAAACATGTATAATTTTTATATAAATTTAAATTTATGAAAATTAATATATATCTTTTAAAAAAAATATTTTAGCTTTAAAAATTTCATATTTTAACAAAAAAAAAAAAAAAATTATAATCAATCTTTATATGTATTTATAATACATACATATGTAAATATATTATTTTAAATTAAAACATGGGTTGTATTATAAAAAAATAAAAAAAAAAAAAAAAAAAAGAAAAAATTAAGAAAAATAAAATATATTACAACAAAATAATAAAAAAAAGGAAAGCTTGAAAAACAAAAGAAAAAGGAAAAAATAAGTAAAAAGATAAAAACTTATACCCTAAATTCATTTCAACAATTCTTTTTATTTTAATCATTGAAAATATATTTCTATTTTTGATTATTTTTATACATGCTAATGTAAATTTATTTTATTATTTTTAATTTTCTTTTTTTTTTTTTTTTTTTTGAATCTTTGTGCAAGACGATTTTGTTATCTACTTAAAATTTATTACTATTTTAATTATTATATAATATTTTATAATATTATATGAAAATGGAATCAAATAATATTGCACAAGTTTTGTATGCAACAGTAGACCCAAATATAGATATTCGATCTGAAGCAGAATCAAAATTAAAACATGCTAAAGAAACTAATTTTGTTCAATACATAAATCAGTTATCTAATGAATTTTGTAAAAGCCAAAATGATCCTTATTTAAGACAAATTGCTGGATTGTTAATAAAAAATGCATTTACAGCTAAAGACAATTTTGAAAGTGAAGAAAGAGCAAGAACTTGGATAAATTTTCCAGAAGAAATAAAAAATGAATTAAAAAATTCATTATTACTTTTATTAAGTCAACCATGTGATAAAATAGTTATAGGTACAGCTTGTCAAATTATTTCTATTATAACAAAAATAGAATTATCTCATAATAAATCATCTGAACTGTTACATAAATTAGTAAATAATATAATAGAAAAAAATGCATACACAAAAAAATCTTCAACAGTATGTTTAGCTTATTTGACAGAAGATATTGCAGACATATGCAATGAAAGCAAAACAAAATATGTATTTACCCAACCAGATTTAGATTTAATATTAACTGCTATCATCAATTCTCTATGTGAACCAGCAGAAGAATCAATACATTGTGCAAATATGAAAGTCCTATACAACTTAATGTCATTTATTGATCAAAATTTTAAAACACAAGTCGAAAGAGATATAATTATGAAGACAGTAATTGATGGATGTAAAGATACAGAAAGATTAAGTGTACAAATAGCAGCATATGAGTGCTTAATAAATATAGTTAGTTATTTTTATTCATATTTAGATGCTTATATGTATGCTATAGGTCCATTAACATGGACTGCTATTGAATCAGATAATGAAAGAATAGCAATAAGTGCAATCGAGTTTTGGAATACAGTTTGTGAAGAAGAAACTTTTATAAATCAATATGAATTACATGAAGGAAAAAAAAATCATAACATAGTTAAACAGGCAATGGTTTTTTTGTTACCAAAAATATTCAATGCAATGATTACACAAGAGAGTGAAGATATAGATATTGATGCATGGACTTTATCCATGGCTTCTGCAACTTTTCTTGCCTTAAGTGCACAATTATTAAAAAATGATATAGTAGAACCAGTTATTTCTTTTGTTGAAGAAAATTTCATACATGAAGATTGGAGAAGAAGAGAAGCTGCTGTTCTGGCTTATGGATCTATAATGGAAGGACCAGATACTGAAAAATTAAAACCATTGGTAGAGGAATCTGTTGGTCAATTGTCAGAAGTATTGAGAGATCCTTCTGTTTCAGTTCGAGATACTGCAGCTTGGACTATTGGAAAAATTACTACTTTTCATTCTGAAATAATTTATAATGTTTTAGGTAATTATAACGATAGTAATTCTCTTTATGGTATATTATTAGAAAGACTAAATGATTACCCAAGAGTAGCAGCAAATGTATGTTGGGTTATTAATCAACTAGCTGTAAATAAAAAAAGCTCCTTTGATAAAATAACTAATAGTTATATAACTCATTTAGATGATTCTTTTTGTGTTTTATGCAAAAAATTAATAGACGTAACTTCAAGAGAAGATGCGGATACAAGAAATTTAAGAGAAGCTGCTTTTAATGCACTCAATGTTGTTATTCTAAATGTTTCTGATAACTGCTTAAAATATATGATTGAGCTATTATCACATATGATGTATTTATTAACGAATACTTATATTAATCCACTAACAGAAGAAGTTAAATCTTTGCAGGGTTATTACTGTGGTACTATGCAATTTATTATTAACAGGCTTGGTAGTCAATGCAAGCCTTTTCTTAAACCTATTTATTTGAGTATATTTCGATTATTTGAAATTAGAAATGATATATGTGAAGATGCACTATTGGCATGTAGTGCAATTATTAATGTAATGGGAGAAGACTTTAGAGAACATTTAAAAACATTTTTAAATGTTATATTTAAGGGATTAAGGAATGTATCTGAAACATCTACATGTAAGATATGCATAGAAATGGTATCAGATATATGTATACCATGGACCGTAGAATTTGAAAAGGAAATGGAATTGATTTTAGAATGCTTATGGGATGCATTAAAAACATTCGGAGTTCACGATTCTATAAAAATTAGTATATTAACTGTATTGGGAGATATTGCTACTGCATTAAATAGATGTTTTTCAAGATATCTTAATTTTTTTGCTAACATTTTAACTGAAACTTCTAAAATTACAATTAGTTCAGGGCCACCCGAAAGTGACGATTGGGTAAATTATGTTTTTGAACTTAGAGACGCAATTTTATTAACATATAGCAATATTATATATGCATTAATTGATGGAAATGAAATAGCAAAACTAAAAACTTATATACCTAATATATTAGATTTAATTGAATTAATATTGGTTAAAGAAATAAATCACTTCAATGCTCAAAATTTTCAAAATGCAGTTTCTTTATTGGGCGATTTAGTTCATGCATATGGTTATGAATTAATCGAAAATTCTAAGTTAACTGATTTAATTATATCAGTTTATGGAAAGATTGATATTTTATCTAGTCAAGGAGATGAAAAATGTGAATCATGCGTTTTAAAAATTAAGTGGCTAAAAAGAATATGCAATGCTAGATTAGCTCAGAAATAAAATAAAAAAATTTTTTGAACAGATATTTATACCATATATATCCCTAACTTTTTTTTTATATATTGTAGTATTTAAAAGTTTAATATATTCTAAGTAATTAGGATACATATATATTAAAAATACAAAATTTTAATATATATATAAAAAATATAGAACTAATTGAAGTTAAAATTCAGAGATCAAAGAAATTAAATGTCTTTAATAAATAAAGTAACACCATTTATTATGTTAATATATATATATATATATATATATATATATATATATATATATAATCTGTCATATTTAATAACATATTTTCCTATATATTTGCTTTTTTTTATTTTTTTTACTTTTTCTAATTTATCTATTTGCTTTTATTCTTACTACTCCTTCTATCTGATTTTCTTATTTTCTAATATTCTTTTCTTAACACTTTGTTTTTATCTTATATTCTTATCTTTTTCTTTTATTAAAATCCTAATTTCTTTTTGTCTTATCTTCTTTCTCCCATACTTTCTTTTGTTTTCTTAAACTCTTATTCTCTTTTTTCCCGTCTATCTTATTTTTTTTTTTTCTTTTTTTTTTTTATAAACATTTTATATATAATCACATTTTGTAATGAATTTTTTTCATCATTTCTTCTCATTTATAATGCGTTACATTTTAAATAAATTATGTTATATTTTGATTATAATTTATAATTAATTTTTCATAGTGTATTTTTTTTTCTCACTTCTATTTTAAAAAAAAAAAAATTCTCTATAATATCTTTTTACCTCATTTTTTTTTCTAATTCAACTTTTTTTTATCTTTTTCCAAAAAAAATACCTTATTAAACTTTATCTTCTTTATCTTTTGAAATAGTATCTTACTATATATTTACTTTTGCAAATATTATCCTATTTCATAATTTTAAACTTCTTCATCTCATCCTACTTAATATGTTTAAACATTACCTATTAAAGTTTTATCTTAAATATTATCTATTAAAACTTTATCTTAATATACTTCACCTTCTTATTAGACTTAACCTTTTTAACTTTTTTTTTTTTTTTTTGTCTATTTCCTATTCTTAGTATAAATATTTATATCTTTTTTTT